>NC_135211.1:47172647-47180147 GCF_052324685.1 Brachyhypopomus gauderio | reverse complement strand
TCTATATCACTGTGATGTGCATTGCTTGTGAAGTGAATTTGGAGGAACTGCTACAGAATCCATGCTGTTTTCATTTCCAGTGATCAGACTGAAACCGTCACATCCCGAGCGACGTCTGTAGTGACCCCAGAGGTTCACACACCCTCCTGGATTTCGTCTGAATAGTTGATGGTTGACCTGTGGCAAATAACTTTTCCATGCAACTAATTGTTTGCAGCTCAGAATCCCACACAGGTTTTGCTCATGCAGACCATTGCAGATTTGCAGTCGTGAGATCCGGAGGGGGAACACCCGTTTGTGAGCGGTGAGTAGCCAGCGCTCATCTCCAGATCGGCAGGGAGACGAGCGTACCGCTGGGATGCCGTGTGTTACGCCCCCATGGGCTAGTGCACAGACTCTCTGTGACTGAGACTCACACAGTGAAGGTTCAACTCAAACCAGGTTTGCTGCTGCCGTCTCTGGAGCTGGCCTTACGCTGACACCCTTCCTGCGGAGACCAGCACTCCGAGGTACCTGCTTCCTCCTCCCTCCCTCCAGCTTCCTCTTAGTCTTACCCAATACTCCAATGATGATACAAGCGTGCTTCAAATCTGACACATGATGCCTGTAATCACGCTTACGCAGGCTCCAGCCCCAGTGATGTCACAGCCATCAGTGATGTCACAGCCATCAGTGACAGGTACGAGAGCAAAGTGACAGGTAAATGTAAGAGAGCAAAACTGGCACTGCTTTCTGGGTGGCATGGCTCCGCCTACCCTGTCACTCAGGCCGACTCTAGCCAACCGTTGAGCTTTGCCACACCTGTGCCCATGCAGCTGCCCCTGTGTCGCAGCATGGGAAACCCTGTGTAAAGACATATCACATGGCTTCACATGTGGAAACACACCTTCTGCATCCATGCTTGGGAGTTACCGAACGACAGGAGAACGCTTGCTAGCACGTCTGTGGGCGAGAAGTGTCTTAACAGATAAAGTCAGGAGAAAGATGGGATAAAAATAAATATAAGATTAAAAACTGACCCATTTTGGAGAGTGCTGGCATAACACCTGCTTCTGCAGGAAGCTCCTGATTCTCAACAACCAATCAGCACACTGCCAGGAAAGTGATCAGATTGAAAAAGGAATAGGCCATACAGATTCAGCAGTCTAATAAATCACATGTTTAATGAACAAGCCATGATTTTGTATCACCCCTGTCAGTGGTACGTCTGTGGCTTGTCTGTACTGGTATTATGGGCTTGCAACAACATTGAAACTGGAGTGTTCCTCTAAACCAACGATTTCACTCTCACAACATAGGGCACCAGTATTTTCAGTGAAACTGTAAATCCTATATACAATTTAACACTGCTATTTTAAGAAAACCTTATATCTCAGAAAACAGAACTTTATAGGAACACATTCTACCCATGAGGAAACACATTCTACCCATGAGGAAACGCATTCTACCCATGAGGAAACACATTCTATCCATGAGGAAACGCATTCTACCCATGAGGAAACACATTCTACCCATGAGGAAACACATTCTACCCATGAGGAAACGCATTCTACCCATGAGGAAACACATTCTACCCATGAGGAAACGCATTCTACCCATGAGGAAACACATTGTACCCATGAGGAAACACATTCTACCCATGGACCTATAGGATTTTAGACCACTTATTTATATTTATATATATATATATATATATATATATATATATATATATATATATATATATATATATATATATATATATATATATATAAATGTTCCCATTTATATTGGTCCACCCATCAGTGTTTCCACACTTTGGGAATTTGATGTTTTCAAATGCATTGAAAAAGGTTAGACACAAATGACATTAGGTTTACCACCACAATGCAGTAGAATTAGACCAGCAGAGTTAGTGCAGTAGAGTTAGTCCAGCAGAGTTAGTCCAGCAGAGTTAGTGCAGCAGAGTTAGTCCAGCAGAGTTAGTCCAGCAGAGATGGTGCAGCAGTTAGTCCAGCAGAGTTAGTCCAGCAGAGATAGTCCAGCAGTTAGTGCAGCAGAGTTAGTCCAGCAGAGTTAGTCCAGCAGAGTTAGTCCAGCAGTTAGTCCAGCAGAGTTAGTCCAGCAGAGATAGTCCAGCAGTTAGTGCAGCAGTTAGTCCAGCAGAGTTAGTCCAGCAGAGTTAGTGCAGCAGAGTTAGTCCAGCAGAGTTAGTGCAGCAGAGTTAGTCCAGCAGAGTTAGTCCAGCAGAGATAGCGCAGCAGAGTTAGTCCAGCAGAGTTAGTGCAGCAGAGTTAGTCCAGCAGAGTTAGTCCAGCAGAGTTAGTCCAGGAGTTAATGCAGCAGAGTTAGTCCAGCAGAGTTAGTCCAGCAGAGTTAGTCCATCACTCCAACACTTCAACACTCCAACACTCCAACACTCCAACAGTCCAACATACCAACACTCCAACACTCCAACACTCCAACACTCCAACACACCAACACTCCATCACACCAACACTCCAACACTTCAACACACCAACACTCCATCACACCAACACTCCAACACTTCAACACACCAACACTCCATCACACCAACACTCCAACACTCCAACACACCAACACTCCATCACACCAACACTCCAACACTTCAACACACCAACACTCCAACACTCCAACACTCCATCACACCAACACTCCAACACTCCAACACTCCAACAATTCAACACACCAACACTCCATCACACCAACACTCCAACACTCCAACACACCAACACTCCATCACACCAACACTCCAACACTTCAACACACCAACACTCCATCACACCAACACTCCAACACTCCAACACTCCATCACACCAACACTCCAACACTCCAACACTCCAACACTTCAACACACCAACACTCCATCACACCAACACTCCAACACTCCAACACTCCATCACTCCAACACTCCATCACTCCAACACTCCAACACTCCAACACTCCAACACACCAACACTCCATCACACCAACACTCCAACACTTCAACACACCAACACTCCATCACACCAACACTCCAACACTTCAACACACCAACACTCCATCACACCAACACTCCAACACTCCAACACTCCAACACACCAACACTCCATCACACCAACACTCCAACACTTCAACACACCAACACTCCAACACTCCAACACTCCATCACACCAACACTCCAACACTCCAACACTCCAACAATTCAACACACCAACACTCCATCACACCAACACTCCAACACTCCAACACACCAACACTCCATCACACCAACACTCCAACACTTCAACACACCAACACTCCATCACACCAACACTCCAACACTCCAACACTCCATCACACCAACACTCCAACACTCCAACACTCCAACACTTCAACACACCAACACTCCATCACACCAACACTCCAACACTCCAACACTCCATCACTCCAACACTCCATCACTCCAACACTCCAACACTCCAACACTCCATCACACCAACACTCCAACACACCAACACTCCATCACTCCAACACTCCATCACTCCAACACTCCAACACTCCATCACTCCATCACTCCAACACACCAACACTCCAACACTCCATCACTCCAACATACCAACACTTCAACACTCCAACACTCCATCACACCAACACTCCATCACTCCAACAGTCCAACACACCAACACTCCAACACTCCATCACACCAACACTCCAACAGTCCAACATACCAACACTCCAGCACTCCATCACTCCAACAGTCCAACATACCAACACTCCAGCACTCCATCACTCCAACAGTCCAACATACCAACACCCCAGCACTCCAACACTCCAACAGTCCAACATACCAACACTCCAACACTCCAACACTCCAGCACTCCATCATTCCATCAATCCAAATCTCCATCACTCTACTGCACCTCCCCGCCCAGTCCACTACCCATGATGGGCAAGCAGCTGAGAAAGAGATGAGACAGACCAACCGAAAGAGAGGTAGAGACTCAGACAGTGAGGCAGAAAACATGAGGTACTGAGAAAGAATGAGAGAGAGAGAAGAAGAGAGAAAAACAGAGAGGAAAACTGAGGGCAGACGTGAGAAAGAAACAATAAGAGTCAGAGAGTGAGAGACTGAGAGAGACAGTGTAACAGAGACAACACAGAGAGAAAGTAGTAGCCAGAGAGAGAGAGAGAGAGAGAGAGAGAGAGAGAGAGAGAGAGAGAGAGAGAGAGAATGTGAGGGAACACTGAAGAGCAGCTGAATGCAATTATGCATTAATTAATTAAATCAGAAGTAACGGGAATCCACAGTCCATTTGTGCCTCTCTGTAGGGCATCTCCTCTCGGCCCTAAAAGCCCCTACCACATGCTGACCACACTCTGCATGGGAGCGTCCGGACACTCCTACGCACTCTAGGGGAGGTCAAGGAGACGCACAGCACAACATCATTCCCAGTTATTAATACCATTCCCTTCGAATTACCAAGAAATACTACACACTCCATAATTTCCCCTCCACCCCTTTGAGCTTTGATGCCGTACAGTTCTCCCCCCGAGCATGAGCAGAGGAGCGGGCGGAGGCAGCAGTTGCCAGAGGCGACCGGATATGTGTGTGTGTGTGTGTGTGTGTGGGGGGTGTCACAGCCAGCGAATGGATTGAGAATGAGTGCTCGCATGTTAACCTCACAAGAACCCGCAAGACAGTGATCCACCAGGCAGTGATTCACCATGGAGTGATCTACCAAGGAGTGATCTACCAGGCAGTGACCCACCAGGTAGCGATCCACCAGGCAGTGATCCACCAGGCAGTGACCCACCAGGCAGCGATCCACCAGACAGTGATCCACCAGACAGTGATCCACCAGACAGTGCCAGGCCACCACTTTTACCCACCTTTACAATATAGCGCTCACCCAAGCAGCCAGAGAGGTCATGTGTCACACACACCCCACATGCACACACACCCCAGACATTCACACATAAGAGAGACACACACACATATTTCAAAACATATGTGTGTATGTATGTGTGTGTGTCCCTACTGCTTAGCAAAGCTGTGCAGAAATTCAGTAATTACAGTGGAGTCATCACTGCTCTAATATAAAACAGAAATAGAAAGAAAGATAGGCTAGAAAGAAAGAAGGAAAGAAAAAGAAACAAAGAAAGAAAGAGAGGGGGAGAGAGAGTGCTTGTGCTTTGGCAATTTTGTACTTGACACAACCTTGAGTATTAAATCTTGACAAACACAGAGGCATTGATCGCTGTTTTAAACCTCTAATTTCACTCCTAATTCACAGATGGGTGGATAATGTGTAATTTAAGGTTGGGAAATACTCACGGTTGTTAAATATGGCTCTCTGCACTTTACATATTCTCCTTAAGCCTAAGTTTTCTAATATTTATAGCAGCACAATACCACATTTTATAATGTTTCATTCAAAAAGAGCTAGAAATGCTTTAATGAATGAACTGAAGGCAGAGACCTCAAAACCTGATCCTGAATTGTGCACCTAACTTATCTCATACCGAGTTCTCCATGACCCACTTACACAGCCCTGACAAGCACTGCCCATGGGATGTCTCTGTACCTGTAAGTAAGAGAGAGAGAGGGAGAGAGAGAGAGAGAGAGAGAGAGAGAGAGAGAGAGAGAGAAGAGAAAGAGAGAGAGTGAGTGTGTGCAGGGGTGTGTGCGCACATGTGCCCAAACAAACTCACATGCATGCATGCTGGTAAAAATATGTTGAGGCATGTCTGTCTCTGACAGGTGAGAGATTTGCCATCTTCTCTTCTTGTCAGTGTGACAACGTCTGGGTTTCTTGACACATATCCATAGCCTACTCACAACTGAAACTGGAGAGCAGGAGGAGAGAGAGAGAGAGAGAGAGAGAGAGAGAGAGAGAGAGAGAGAGAGAGAGAGAGAGGGAGAGGTGAAAATGAAATCCAATTTTGGTTCATGAAAACAGTGCGCAGAACATTGTGCTCATGAATACGCTTGTAACAAACTCTCATTAACCTCCCGAGACAATTACTGTCAGCTTCGTGCTGTTAGCGAGCTTACGTTATCAAGCTGTGGTCAGAGGGAGCTTCCTTCATCTCGGCAACACTCATAAAATTATGCAATCTCCTTCTCCTGGTGATCTGGAAAAGGTGATCCATGCCTCTGTCTCTCTGTGGTTAGATTATTGTAACTAGTAATATACTGGAGTGAGCCAATTGTCCCTGTCATGACCACAAAGGGTTCTACATGCTAATGTGCCAGTACTGAATGGGGTGAATATATAGTACTGAGTACTGAGTACTGTTAAAGCCTAGGTTTAATGCCTCTATCACCTAGTTTAAATAAAGAATTTATTATATATAAATATGTAAGTAAAATGTAAATATCATGATACCATTCACCATTTACTCCCTTAGTCCATATAGTCCATATACGGCATCTAAGCTGCAAAAACCGAACGTGTTGAAATCACTGCATCTATAATAACAAACTCATTTACATATCTCCGCCTCTCCGGCCTACAGCAGCTTAGCCCTGCCCACTTGCATTGCGTTTCTCAGAGAGCTTTTTGAATGAAGCACAGTACAAGTTATCCAACAGGACTCATTTATCTTATAATATCTGTATTAAAATATCTGAAAAGGCATGTTTACTTCTCAGGTGTGAAGAGAATCTGTTAAGTACTTTTATAAAAAGAAATTGTTGTTATTGTTATTGGAGCATGCACAAATGTTGCAAGTGGACATCAAGAAAAATGATTTTTTAAATGTAATATATGGGGCCGTTGGAGAATCTGTTGCAGTTCTGTCTCCCATGCTATAGCGCCGTCTATCAACACACATCACACTAGTTAGGAGGTAGATGACATCATCTGTCCTCAGGAAATAGGATACATTTAATGTCTGATCTGACTGTGTTTTGTGTGTTTTTATTAGTATCATTTTATCTATTGTTAATCGAGTGCCTGGATGTGTTCATGCTGGAGGCAGAGAATTATGCTGGCCAGGATTCGGTCCAACCAGTCCAACCAGTCCAACCCAGGGTCACTCAAGCATTCAAACACAACCAAGTCCCGACATACACACTGAAAAGAATCTGGTCTAACCCACACATCCCAGTCTGTTGAGAGACCTGTCAGCAAAACTAACCCCAAATAAGTCAGACTATAGATCACATGATCAGCAACAGAGACACATCATTGGCTGTGGTACATGACACATAGCAGACTACTGGTTATATATTTACTGAGGTTTGATTCGTTTACACATTCTAGCACATTTCAGAAGGACACGGCTCTGTTCTCAAAGTCAAATCGGCATCGATATGAAACAGCATTGATGAAAGTCCAGACCCAGCGCAAAAACCGATGAGAGGGAAAATGTAAACAGGCACATGTAAACAAATGAGACCAATAAACACAAACTTTGGATGTCAGGAAAATAAGTCTCTTTTGATTTCGTACTGTGTCCAGAATACAATGAATTTATTATCAACAATTACTCTTACTACAGTGACCACAACAACAATAACTGTAAGGGTGCTTC
>NC_135211.1:47167647-47170147 GCF_052324685.1 Brachyhypopomus gauderio | reverse complement strand
ACAGGCCTGCAGAGACTCACACTCTACTGGATTACCAACAGACCTGCAGACACTCACACTCTACTGGATTACCAACAGGCCTGCAGAGACTCACACTCTACTGGATTAACAACAGGCCTGCAGAGACTCACACTCTACTGGATTAACAACAGGCCTGCAGAGACTCACACTCCACTGGATTACCAACAGGCCTGCAGACACTCACACTCTACTGGATTACCAACAGGCCTGCAGACACTCACACTCTACTGGATTACCAACAGGCCTGCAGACACTCACACTCTACTGGATTACCAACAGGCCTGCAGAGACTCACACTCTACTGGATTACCAATAGGCCTGCAGACACTCACACTCTACTGGATTACCAACAGGCCTGCAGAGACTCACACTCTACTGGATTACCAACAGGCCTGCGGACACTCACACTCTACTGGATTACCAACAGGCCTGCAGAGACTCACACTCTACTGGATTACCAACAGGCCTGCAGACACTCACACTCTACTGGATTACCAACAGGCCTGCAGAGACTCACACTCTACTGGATTACCAACAGGACTGCAGAGACTCACACTCCACTGGATTACCAACAGGCCTGCAGAGACTCACACTCTACTGGATTACCAACAGGCCTGCAGAGACTCACACTCTACTGGATTACCAACAGGCCTGCAGAGACTCACACTCTACTGGATTAACAACAGGCCTGCAGAGACTCACACTCTACTGGATTAACAACAGGCCTGCAGAGACTCACACTCTACTGGATTAATAACAGGCCTGCAAAGAATCACATTCTACTGGATTACCAACAGGCCTGCAGATACTCACACTCTACTGGATTACCCACAGGCCTGCAGAGACTCATACTCTACTGGATTAACAACAGGCCTGCAGAGACTCACACTCTACTGGATTAACAACATGCCTGCAGAGACTCACACTCTACTGAATCACCCACAGTTCATGCAAGAAAGACTATTCCTCATGACTAAAGATGAGGAAGCATTTAGATAAATATTTTTTGTTTAAATATAAATGTATTTAAACAAAATATTTCACAAATTTCCAAATGGTTATTTTGCTAGTCTTATGTCGTGAGGCTGAGCAGTCCTAGTGAAACAAGCTGTTTCAGATACTACCTTTCAAAATGTTATGTCAGTAACCTAGCAACAATACTATGGAATACTTGGGCACAGTTACAGTTATGTCAAATGCAAGATTTGGTGAGCCAGTATCTTACATCATAGGACCAACACAGCCCAAGATTTAGAGAGCAAATCACACTAGTGCATGGAACATGTCTTTACCATCTCTAACAAACCAGCTGCATTTGGAACTGGGGTGTGTCACCTATTTATACCACATGTCCAAAAGCATGTGGACACCTGACCATCACACCTACATGAGCCTGTTGGACATCCCATTCTGTATCCAAGGACATTTGAGATGATGACAGTGTCCAGACTTTATAGAGATTATAGAGAGCGTCTGTGGGAATTTGTGCACATTTGTGCACATTTTGGAGCATGTGTGGGTGTGTGTACTAATGCTGGACCACACAGTATGTCCTGGTACTGATGTTGAGGGCTTAAGGTCAAACGTCAGGGTGGTTGAGATGAGGGGTCAGGGCATTTGAGGTCAAGGCTCAGGGCGGTTGAGGTCAGGGCTCCTGGCAGTTGAAATCAGAGGTCAGGGCGTTTGAGGTCAGAGGTCAGGGCTGGCCACTGGAGTTCCTCCACACTTGTTAAACTCCACTTTTATCAGGGTCACTTGCACAGTTGTGCTGGAGATGCAACCTGCCTTCCCAAAACCACAAATGCCACAAATCTGGAAGCTTCTAATTGTCTGAAATGTCTTGAAATGTATGCTGTAGCATTAAAGTTACCTTCCACCAGAACTAAAATACCTAGTCCAAACCCTGAAACCGTTCTTCCTGTTGACACTCTGCAGTCCAGCAGGTTCTGTTCTCCTGGCGTCCACCAAGCCCAGATTCACCCATCGCACTGCCAGACAGTGAAGTGCGAGTCTCAGATCTCACAACATTTCCACCTTTGCAGTGTCCATGGTGCGACATGCTTTACACCACCCCAACAGGTGCTGCAATGCCACTTCCTGTGCTGATGTTGCTTCCAGAGAATCTGGGACTGTGTAGGACTCATGAAAGGACAGGCCATTCAACACACTTCAACACTGGGGGTTTGCCTCGCCTACCTGCTGCTTCATGGCCAAGATGATGCGGCTCCCAGATGTTCCCACATCAAAGACCGGTAGTTACAGCTGACTGGGACAGATCTAGCAGGGCACAAATCTCATGTACTGACTTGTGACTTGTGGGAATTAGTCAGTTAAAAAGGGAATGTACTCATTACTTGTACATTGTGAGACTTTGATTGTGAACTTTATAGAGAGTCAGATTTACTACTAAGATTTAAAATAAAATAGAGCACAAGCCTCATTCTGTAATAGCAGACAATGTGAAACACTAGCATTGCAG
>NC_135211.1:47090147-47162647 GCF_052324685.1 Brachyhypopomus gauderio | reverse complement strand
AGGTTCTCCTCAGCCTGCTCCTGAGGGAATCCAGTGATTATCGCTAAGTCTCTTAGTGTCACTGACTGCTGCCTCTCAGCCATTGGAAAACTCTATGTCCTCACATGAAGACAGATGAGCCATTTAACACACACAGTCACGACCGGGAACACACACACTGATCCGGAAACAGTTTAACTGGCTCAAGTCTTGACCTTGGTCATTAAGAGGCAATGTTAAAGATGGCCTCACAATGGGGGTGTGGGGCTTCCTTCTTCAGAGACCATTTTATAGCATCAGAGTGCCCTAAAATTGCATGTCCATGTGTATACTTGAGAGAGAGAGAGAGAGAGAGAGAGAGAGAGAGAGCATGCATAGGGTAGTTCAGGCTAACTCACACACATGTAAATACAGTTTGAACTTCAAACAAAAAACTATTGCACTTTAAGTTATTTTGGCTCTCGTAAAAATATGACCAAAACACCCTCTAACAGCCAAGTACGGTACATGGATACATAATTATGCTGACACGCGAGACTGCATTGGCCCACCCCTCAAGACACACTCAGACTAATCCAATGGGATTTCTGGAGTAGGGAGTCCATTTCTGGAATACAAAGACTATTTATGGAGTATGTAGTCCATTTGTGGAGTAGGTAGTCCATTTCTGGAGTAGGTAGTCCATTTCTGGAGTAGGTAGTCCAATTGTGGAGTAGGTAGTCCATTTCTGGAGTAGGTAGTCCATTTGTGGTAGCCCATGAATCCTCAGATGTTGCTCTCAGGATGTTTCAGGCAGTTTGCTGTCACTCAACTATGCAGTTGAAATCCCAAAACAAAACTGATGGCTGGCCTGACAGCGTGGATCAAAATTCAAATCAAAACACGAATGTGTCTAACATTTTTTGGGGTTTTTCACTGATTATTGCTGTCAATCCCATGCCCCCCCCCCCCCCCCCCCCCCCCCCGATATCCTATGCCTCTAAACAGAAGTGGGCTGCCCATAAAGACTTTTGTTAATAATCAAGCTAGAAATGGTACAATTATTATTTGTGTAATGTCGGCTAATGTGAGGTAACTGGGCACAGGAAACGTTGAAGTGGGGAGAATGTGCACCATCTTTCTGAGACAATGGATTTGTCGATTAGCTCTCAGTATGAGAGCCATGACCACCACTGAATTCAATTCCATTTTTATTTTTATAGAGCAATAGAAACTATGACAAGGCACTCTTAAAAAGACCCATTTCCAGAGCTTTAATGAGCAAAATGAGAGAGACTGTGCCAATTTCACACATCCAGAGATGATATGATTGGAGTGACATGATTCCAGTGGGAACTCATTGTGTGGGTGGTCTATGAAGGGAATGAATGAGTCAGTAATGAAACGAATGAATATAAGAGTCATATACTAGTAGTAGTGCTGAAAAACAACATTCCTGCACTACACTAAAGAATAAAGACTGAAGATCACACAATGTGCTCACAGGTTCATTTCTTCTTCAGGCTTTTTTTTTTAAACAATGTGTGACTATGTAGCTTCTTAATGCCAATGTGTTGCCAAAGCTGTATCATACATTACACAAGCCTTCATGCACATAAAGTAGCCGGGAGCTGGATGAATAGCTGACAATATTTTACAAGAGAAGTCGCAACACTTTTCCAGTCCTGGCATGTCTACTGCATGAAAAAGTCCAAATGGTATGTTGCCCAGACTTATTGTCCTGTCAGTGGGGTCCATTCTAAAGTCTTCTGGAAAATTCTCTCGCATGAAAGCAGTTTCAGCTTTCTGTGGGTCGGCATTTGTTTTTATTGTTTACACAACAGGAGTGATGAATTGTTTGGTCCTGGTGAGGTATAAATACAGAGAGTTAAACCAGGGAGCATGTAGTTCATCAGTTGGTGTTAGTTCTGACGAATCAAACCACTCACCATGACTATGGGCAAGGTAAACATATTAGGGTTCACAAAAAAGATTTTCTTATGGAAAACGTGGATAATAAAACAATACTATACTTTGTAATTCCTTTTCCAAACAGGTGATCTTCTACGAGGACAGGAACTTCATGGGTCGCTCCTACGAGTGCACCGGTGATTGTTCTGACATGAACTCTTACATGAGCCGCTGCCACTCCTGCAGGGTGGAGAGCGGCTGCTGGATGGTGTACGACCACCCCAACTACATGGGAAACAGCTACTTCATGAAGAGGGGGGAGTACGCCGACTACATGAACATGTGGGGATGGGGGACGGGTAACTACATCAGGTCTTGCCGCATGATCCCTCGGGTACAGTATCAACTCTGATATATAGTTTTGGAAATTAAGTTGTGCTCCAGAAGGATTTCTCCAAAGCAACACGGTTTGTTTTCTTCCCCAACAGTACAGAGGATCCCACAGAATGAGGATCTATGACAGGGAGAACTTCATGGGTCAGATGATGGAGATGACGGATGACTGTGATTCCTTCATGGATCGCTACCACTGGTCCGACGGCTGCCACTCCTGTCACGTGATGGACGGCCACTGGCTCATGTATGAACATCCCAACTACAGAGGCAGGATGTGGTACTTCGGTCCTGGAGAGTACAGGAACTTCAGGAACTGGGGCGGCATGAGGTTCATGAGCATGAGGCGGATCATGGATTCCTGGCACTAAAAACAACCTGAGCTAAAATGACAATTATACATTTTTAAAATGTACAAAATCTGTGAACTCTGTGTTCTCTCTGTTCCTGAAAAAAAAAGACTTTCTAAAGCATTCGTCTACTATTCTGACATAATAATAAAATATTTAAAATTAGTGAAAAGAGTGAAAAGAGTGAAAAACATCAATAAAATAAAGATGCTCATCACACTTCTGAGCATGAAACAAATTTTCTATTCTATTATCAGCTAAAGCAGAAATGTTCTAATTTTGAAATCATGCAATATGAAACTTTTGGAAACATCATATTTGGATTTTTTAAAAGCTGGTTGGTCATAACAGGCGACAAAAGACTGTGCCATGTTATGACATAAACCTCCTCTCAAACGCAGTCAGTTAGCAGCCCTTCTTTGGCTTGCCTTATACCAATAGAGAGAATGGCACGTATATTTTCACAATGATTAATATTATAACGATATTTCCTTCTTGTGAGGTGGGACAGCATGCTCCAGCAACACAGTAGTGCACTAGGACCATGTTTCAACACGCTCCAGCAACACAGTAGTGCACTAGGACCATGTTTCAACATGCTCCAGCAACACAATAGTGCACTAGGACCATGTTTCAACACGCTCCAGCAACACAGTAGTGCACTAGGACCATGTTTCAACACGCTCCAGCAACACAGTAGTGCACTAGGACCATGTTTCAACACGCTCCAGCAACTCAGTAGTGCACTAGGACCATGTTTCAACACGCTCCAGCAACACAGTAGTGCACTAGGACCATGTTTCAACACGCTCCAGCAACACAGTAGTGCACTAGGACCATGTTTCAACACGCTCCAGCAACTCAGTAGTGCACTAGGACCATGTTTCAACACGCTCCAGCAACACAGTGGTGCACTAGGACCATGTTTCAACATGCTCCAGCAACACAGTAGTGCACTAGGACCATGTTTCAACACGCTCCAGCAACACAGTAGTGCACTAGGACCATGTTTCAACACGCTCCAGCAACACAGTAGTGCACTAGGACCATGTTTCAACACGCTCCAGCAACACAGTAGTGCACTAGGACCATGTTTCAACACGCTCCAGCAACACAGTAGTGCACTAGGACCATGTTTCAACACGCTGACACTACAATGAAGAAGTAACACAACAACAGTTTTAAGATACATGCTGTCTAATGAGGGACAGCAGGAAAAATAAGAGTTACAGGGTTAGTCCATGGATTGTAGTTTACAGGCTTTCTGTAACTATTTCTGAATGAAACATACATTGCTCACTGTTTCTGGCAGTATTTCTGAAACCATTATATCCTACAAAAAGAGGGTATTGATGACTTTTTGCAACATTGCTGTGAGGGTATTGTTCAGCAGTATTGAGAGAGTACATCTTACAGACACTGCAGGCCTGTTCATTGTTCCTTCTGTTATACAGCCATGCCTGCTATCTCTTTTGTTTCTCTACATATAGCGCAAGCAAGACTTTTTAATACAGAGCTTAGCAGTGGGATGGATGTGTTATTGCTTTACAAACTAGGAAAATGCATATATTGTGAAAAAACACAGTTGCGCACGCCTCTTGGGCTGAAATCTGTGCATGTAGTTCTTTAGGTCTGTTTAAATATCTGGCTATTGACTGGTAGGATGAAACTATAAAAAACATATTAGTTCTATTACTGACATCTTCATTTCCATGAAATGTTGTAGAGTGAAACAGCAACAATTCAACTGTCTCAGTGTTTGATCCCACAGTACAAAACATAGAATGTAAACACCATCTCCTCATGTTCTACGTAGTGTACTGAACAGGGTTTAGATGACTTACAAATGTCATTGTCCAAGAAGCTGTCACTGTACTGTCTGGTTTCTAGTCCAGAATAATCTGCTGGTCAAAAACTATTTGCGACAATCAGTGACCAAGAAATTGATTGATGAATCAAACTAAGATAAATCTAATTGTAAAATATTAAAGGGGTGTATGAACACATAGATAGAGAGGGATCTATGGGTTTAAGTGGCAGTCAAATTTCTGTTAAAGAATATAACTGATAGAGAAAAGGTTTGTAATTAACTGAATAACATAATAATTACATCTAACATAAACTAAAAAAAAACAAAATTCAAATTATAGAGGGATTAACGGGGTCTGACCCTCCTAATTAAGTCCTCTTAAAAGAGGTAAAAACAACAGCTCCAACATGAATCTACTATCAATGCAGTGTGATTACAGAATTATTATCTCACTTTGTTCTAGTTTATTTCTCCTGCTATCTACAAAGGTATGGCTGGTTGAAGTTACAATTTCTCCATAACAGAAAAACCTATCATCATAAAAGCTAGAATGTTAATCTGGTAGTATCATTGACACTACCACCTCCCAACAAAAGCAAAAATTGATCACTTGCATGTCAAGTGATTTTTATTATAAAACAATACCTTGTAGAACAGGGAGATATGTTGTTTTGCCAGTAGTATCCATTCAAAAGACTTCTGGTGAAACACATCTCATGGAAATGTATCTAAAGCACATCTCTGTGGGCCTCTGTGCTGTGTTGCTTGGTCAGGAGTTTACACAACAGGAGTGACGTATTCTTTGGTCCTGGTCAGGTATAAATACAAGAGTTAAACCAGGGAGGATGTAGTTCATCAGTTAGAAACAGCTCTGACAATCCAAACCAGACATCCAGTCACCATGACTATGGGCAAGGTAGGAACTGAAACATGTGAACCCTCTATTTAACAAGTATTTAAATATTATTTAATGTGCATCCTTAAATCAATAATTATGGAAATTCTTCTACCCAAACAGGTGATCTTCTACGAGGACAGGAACTTCATGGGTCGCTCCTACGAGTGCACCAGTGATTGTTCTGACATGAACTCTTACATGAGCCGCTGCCACTCCTGCAGGGTGGAGAGCGGCTGCTGGATGGTGTACGACCGCCCCAACTACATGGGAAACAGCTACTTCATGAAGAGGGGGGAGTACGCCGACTACATGAACATGTGGGGATGGGGGACGGGTAACTACATCAGGTCTTGCCGCATGATCCCTCGGGTACAGTATCAACTCTGATATATAGTTTTGGAAATGCTTAGTTAACTATATGTGTTCCAGAAGGATTTCTCCAAAGCAACACGGTTTGTTCTCTTCCCCAACAGTACAGAGGATCCCACAGAATGAGGATCTATGACAGGGAGAACTTCATGGGTCAGATGATGGAGATGACGGATGACTGTGATTCCTTCATGGATCGCTACCACTGGTCCGACGGCTGCCACTCCTGTCACGTGATGGACGGCCACTGGCTCATGTATGAACATCCCAACTACAGAGGCAGGATGTGGTACTTCGGTCCTGGAGAGTACAGGAACTTCAGGAACTGGGGCGGCATGAGGTTCATGAGCATGAGGCGTATCATGGATTCCTGGTATTAAATATGAACGTGAATGGGAGCAAATGTAAAAATAAAGAAAATTTTAAAAGCCAGAAAATCTTTTAAATCCATGACTCACATTCATCCACTCCAAAATCAGTTTAGAAAGTTTCTTTTCCGCAACATTTTAAATTATTTATTTAGTACTGTAGCGGAACAATGCTTTACAATCTGAACAAATCTGAACACTGGGGCTAAGCTTGAAGTGGAAATGCATTTGTAACATCCTGAGTCAATATAGGATGTGTTGTAGGAGGTTTTAGTAATCAGGTGATTCTGATCTTTGGGGGATGGGGCTGCTGGGAAGTGTGGTCCTGAGGACAGGGCTGCTGGGAAGTGTGGTCCTGAGGACAGGGCTGCTGGGAAGTGTGGTCCTGGGGACGAGGCTGCATGACAGCTTTAGAGGAGCAAGGATGCCATCTTGATTTGGATTGAGGAGATCCTCTTCTGAGAGACTAGACCATGGCCTTTTGAGATAGGATTTACAAAGAATTTGTTGGGGTGGATTAATAACATGAGTGTAATGTTTCAAGGGCGGGGGTGACGCACATGCAGATATTCAAATGTTTTATTAAAGAACAGGAAACAAAACACAGAGCAAAGAGGGCAACGAGAGATAAGGAGGTAGAAGGAAAACATACAGTAGACTAAACGGCTAACAAAACCATAAGGTAACCGAGCTAACATGAGCTGGGTAGAAAACTATAAAACACTAAACTGAAACTGAGAGAGTAAACAATACAAAACTAAGTCAGGACAAACTTTGTGGAGCTGGGAGGCTGGGTAACGAGGAGAACTATGACGGTAGACTAAAACTAGGAGGTAGGTAGACAACCAGGACATGAACACGAAAGCAACCAAAAACCACGAGAAGGCAAACAGGGAGGACTAACAAACCACACCAACTAACTAGACTGACAATGAGAGGTTAAACTGCAAAAGACCATTACAGACTGGGGACATACACAAGGAAAACACAAGCTGTGAACATGGGGAAAACAAACAAGCGAAGGATAAGAACGAAACAGAGAGGGAGTACAAAGACACTAACAAATAGATCATGAAGCAGAGGAGAAGAGAAGCGAGGGACTTACACAACGAGGAATGACCGACACCGAAGAGAAACACCAGGGGGTTTATATACACAGAGACACGACGGTGAAACAAGACTCAGGTGTGTGGGTACTAACGACAAGGGCGTGACAGACAGACGGAGGGACGAATGGGAGCGGGGAGCTAGGCGGGACCAGGGAGGAGGGAGGGGCTGGACGTGACAATGAGTCAGTTACCTAAATTTAAAGACGGACAACATGGTGACCCATTGATGGCCTTGAACATATACAGGATATTAGAATGTGGCATTTATTTTCAGAAGTTGAAACAAAGAAGCCCTAAAGGTGCAATTAAACATAACTCAATTATTTTTGCATGGCTGTGTACATTAGATGATTATAGTAACAACTCACTTGCTATATATATTTTCTAATTTTTCCCTGATTTTAAAACCTATTTGGGGAAAAATTAAAATTTCAGTGATATATAATTTATACCTCTCGATAAAGTGAGTGGGCCCATCATAGAGCCCTGAGGTATTCCACGTGTAATAGATGCTAATCAGGAATGCTAAGTACCTGGCATGACAGATAATATTCTGTTTTCTCAATTTGAGGCAAACCACTTCAGTGCAGTACCCTAGATGCAAAACCAAATAACCAAATAACTGTGATTGACAGTCCCAAAGGCTGTTGTTAAATCTAAGACAATTAAAACAGCACACTTTCTACTGAGATGAGCTCATAGTAGATAAATGGAAAATCTTAGTTGGGCAGACTACTGTAAGTGTTAAGTTGTGTTCTAAAACCAAATTTATTAAGAATATTTTGTGTTCTGAAGAATGTGAAAAGGTAGAAAAAGATTACCTTCTCCAAAACCTTCTGTAAGAATGGTAGGTTAGACATGTCTGGTAAGAAATGTAGGTTAGACACACAATTGTTAAGAACTAATGGGTCCAGGCCTGGCTTCTTTACAGAAGGTTTGACAACAGCCTGTTTGAAGCACAATGGAACAATACCATTTGTTAAGCAACAATTTATTATAGAAAAAATGCTAGGACCAAAAGTGTGTGCTACATCTTTAAGAAACTGCATGGGCCCATATCCAGGGAGCAAGTGATAGGCCTCATATGCATAATGAAATCAGTCAGATGGGACATTTATAGTGGCTCAAACTGACTGAGGAAAGCAGGACATGCAGATAAGTCAGATGGATCATTGGCTAGAAGTAAAATATCTGCTCTCATGACATCAATTTTGTCAATAAAAAAAACCTCATAAAATTTTTACACACTTCTGCAGAAGCCTCAGGGATGGCTGTAATGGCAGGGTGAAGTACTGTATTAATTGCATAAAATGGAGCTTAAGGACTTTGAGTCCTTTTACGGAAATATCAGCAAAATATATCACTTTTGCAGCCTTGACAGAAGGCTGACAATCTCTCAGAATCTGTTAAGAAACTTGAAGCTTGTCTTTATTCTATTTTGGTTGCGTCCTCCTGGGTTCCTGTCGACGGGCACGGCATCGTCACTGTGCTATGGCTGGGTTATGCTTTGGTCTGTCTGCATTGTTAGGAGTAACTGAATCTGTAATGTCAGGGCATGTAGAATTGAAGAAAGGAAGCAGTTCATGAGTGTTCATGCCTCGAGGGGTTTTCTCAAGGGTGGAATCTAAATGAAAAGAAACAGAATGAGTTTAATTAAATGAGTCGACCAGTGTCTTAGAAGGACAGCAGATATGAATGTTAAAATTATCAGGAATCATGACTTTATTGGTGTTAGAAAAGGTGAAAGATAAAAATTCTGAAAATTCCTGACATCACCAGGTGACAGCACAAAGATTACATCTCATCTTATGATTTAGAATGATTACAATCAATACAGAGATAGCTTCCTGTGGTGTGGCTGTCCATGGTTCACAAAATATACACTTGAATCGGAAATTGTTTTCTAGTCTCTGTCTAGTAGAGAACATAGCACTGTGGAGGGAGGGGGGAGACAGAGAGACAGGTGGATGAGGTCTGGGAGACATCAACTCCTGAACTTTACGCCTGTCTTCAGGCAGTCACCATGCCACAGAGAAATGACAGAGATACTAACATAATGTAAAAGGGATCAGGAGCTATCACAGAGTAAAATAAGTACAGCAGGGTCAAATGAATCTCTTCAACTACGACCACAAGCCATTGAGTCCTCTACTACAACCACAAACCGAACTGTTCAAATATCTCTCACAATAAGCCATTCTTTCCTCTACCACAAGCATCTGTTGTTCACTAATATCACGTTCCTGTAGCAGGAACCTCTTCTATCAAATTCATCCATCACTACTATTTATCTGAGATTCATTTTTGAACATATAAAAGAATTAAAAATGCATTTTTTGACTTTAGTGTAGTGTGATTATCAAGTAAAGGAATATTCCACTTGTTATTTACCTAGTGGTGTTACTCTTGTTGATTTTATTAATTCTCCGCTGTGTAGGTGGGCCCAAAAATGTACAAGTAATTACACGAATTGGTGGAGAACATGTAATTACAACTATTATCCATATTAGTAGCACCTGTAATGTTAAAATGTTCAATTTCACAACATAAACACATCAAAGGGCGAGTTTATTTATTTGTCCAATTATAGATCAGTTAATCACTTAATGTGCAACACAAGATCAGGTAGATTTATTTTGCTGACAAAGAGATCCATTCTAAACTCTTCTCCAGACTGCATCATAGTATTGTAACAGAAGCATTATAGCTCTTTATGGGCCTCTGTGCTGTGTTGCTTGGTCAGGAGTTTACACAACAGGAGTGACGTATTCTTTGGTCCTGGTCAGGTATAAATACAAGAGTTAAACCAGGGAGGATGTAGTTCATCAGTTAGAAACAACTCTGACAAACCAAACTAGACAACCAGTCAACATGACCATGGGCAAGGTAGGAACTGAAAATGAAGCATTTTCCAATATATGTTTATGATTTGAAATTATAATTTAAATGTTGCCGTTTGTTCCTACAGAAATCGAGTGACCTCATTGTCCTTTTAATTGCATCTCTCCAAACAGGTGATCTTCTACGAGGACAGGAACTTCATGGGTCGCTCCTACGAGTGCACTGGTGATTGTTCTGACATGAACTCTTACATGAGCCGCTGCCACTCCTGCAGGGTGGAGAGTGGCTGCTGGATGGTGTACGACCACCCCAACTACATGGGAAACAGCTACTTCATGAAGAGGGGGGAGTACGCCGACTACATGAACATGTGGGGATGGGGGACGGGTAACTACATCAGGTCTTGCCGCATGATCCCTCGGGTACAGTATCAACTCTGATATATAGTTTTGGAAATTAACTATATGTGCTCCAGAAGGATTTCTCCAAAACAACACGGTTTGTTCTCTTCCCCAACAGTACAGAGGATCCCACAGAATGAGGATCTATGACAGGGAGAACTTCATGGGTCAGATGATGGAGATGACGGATGACTGTGATTCCTTCATGGATCGCTACCACTGGTCCGACGGCTGCCACTCCTGTCACGTGATGGACGGCCACTGGCTCATGTACGAGCATCCCAACTACAGAGGCAGGATGTGGTACTTTGGTCCTGGAGAGTACAGGAACTTCAGGAACTGGGGCGGCATGAGGTTCATGAGCATGAGGCGGATCATGGATTCTTGGTATTAAAAACAACTTGATCTAAAATGATAATAAAGTCATTCTCAAATAAACTTAAAATGTATGCTTTTCCCCTTTTTTCCTCCAAAAAAGAAAGTTTCATCATAAAATTAATTGCTTTAGGAAATATGTTGCTTACATTTTATAAAGTCCATTTGGTACAGCAGCTGTCATAAAGACAATTACCTTGTCAGAAATTATTTTTTCAATGTTAAGGACACCTTTTACATGTCACAACAGAGGACTCCAACAACAGATTCATTCTTGAGGAAAACTGCAGCTTACATAATCAGACTCCTAAATGCCATAAAAACACATCCAGCTCGACTTATTCTCATGGAGAGAATATTGACCATATGTCCAAGCAAAATGCTGATATAACAAATATGTAATATTGCAATACATCAGCATGGTAACATATGGTATTTTACCCCCGCTCTGAGATAGCTTTGCCTTCAGCACCAGCTGACACACCAAGATGTGAACGTCATCTTCTGAACTCAGAGGAGACTGTCAGTTTCCTGGACCACATTTTTCTACAAATCAGAAAATCTAAAATTGAATATGAAATTAGCAGGACACTATTTAGTAAGTTTCACTGCCATGCACTGAAACCATAGGCATAATTTACAATGGGGACATCAGTATTATGTCGGTAATACTTTCTCAAATGACTGATTTTGTCCCCTCTACTTTTTGAAATGGTTTTCTAAAATATTTTATATAACATTTAAGATAACTTGTTTTAGTATATAAAACAAATGCTTCTGAAGACAGAATCAGTCATCATAAAACATTTGTGATTATAGTCACACAATTTGGAGATAAACTATTTTTAATAGTAAATTGAAAACAATTATAATGCAACTACATTTGTAACCATAGCACTGATATGTCTTGTACCGTTCAACCCTGATGCTGATAAACTCGCCAAACAGTCCTAAAACCTTCCATGGACCCCCTCCTTCAGGCCTAAACCCTTCCCTGGACCCCCTCATTCAGTCCTAAACCCTTTACTGGACCCCCTCATTCAGTCCTAAACCCTTCCCTGGACCCCTCCTTCAGTCCGAAATCCTTCCCTTGACCCCCTCCTTCAGTCCTAAACCCTTCCCTGCACCCCCTCCTTCAGTCCTAAACCCTTTACTGGACCCCCTCATTCAGTCCTAAACCCTTCCCTGCACCCCCTCCTTCAGTCCTAAACCCTTTACTGGACCCCCTCATTCAGTCCTAAACCCTTCCCTGCACCCCCTCCTTCAGTCCTAAACCCTTTACTGGACCCCCTCATTCAGTCCTAAACCCTTCCCTGCACCCCCTCCTTCAGTCCTAGTGCTCATGTCTTCTGTCTTTTCCGTGCCCACACATGCCCAGTGATTTAATTTCTTATTGGGAACAATAACTTGAAGAGTAGCTAAATTTAATGCAACACCCAGCCCAGGTTATTGTCTGTTACATGTGTGTAAAGCACGCTTCCACCCATGCTTATAATGTCCTATGGAGATATTTGAGGTGTGGCCAGATGTTTCACTGTAAACATTTTCAACTACATTAGTCAGTAAGGAAATTGATTAACTAAAGAACTAAAGGGTTTTAGACTGTAGTTGTAGTCATGAGACAGACATTTCAAAACAGAGACAATGGACTAAGATTCCAGACTTCGAACACACCACATCAGCACTTTGTTTTGTTTTAAACAATATATGCATCTTGCTGGTTCCTAAGGTAATAATGAGAATGTCCCAATGATGTTCGTACAAAAGCAGGAACATTAAAAATGAGAGACTGGAAATAGCAACGACAGCATGCGTCAGATGAACAGAAGACCTGTAGTATCTGCAGGGGGTGCAGGCTTGTGGGAGACCATTTGTATTGTTGACTGATCCAGAAACTATTGATGAATAAATCAATAATCAATTTATCAGGATATGTGCAAGTAGGTTTAGAAGTAAATTAGTGCTGTCAATTCCAGGTGCCGCGATTAAAAGTCCTCACCAGGATTTTGCTCTGGCTTCCTGGATTGTGTTGATTCCACTAATTTTACCTGGATTGCTAATTAGAAAATCTAGCAAGCTTGAGCAAAATCCTGGTGAGGACTTTTAATCGCGGCACCTGGAATTGACAGCACTAAAGTAAATACAACTGAGAAATGAGGTGTAAATGTGATAGCAAGACTGCTAGTAGAGAAATTGCTAACAAAATTGCTAACAAAATTACTAACAAAGTTAGAGTAAAGTATTTTAAATGTATTGATGAACATGAAAAGAAAATTAAATATTAACAATTTCACAGATTGTTTGAGTAGTAGCTTCTCATTAACCATGTTGAAGAAACCCATAATGATTTTACCTATCAATTCACATGACATTTATAGGTTAATGCCCATGACATTAACACCTGACAGTTCAGGTAAATCCAAAACTGTTCACTGATTTGTCAATAAACGTATTAACATGTTCAGAGTTGTATAATTTAGGTTCAGAAAGTAAAAGTCCTCACCAGGATTTTATTCAAGCTTGCTAGATTTTCTAATTAGTGCAATCCAGGTAAAATGAGTGGAATCAACACAATCCAGGAAGCGTGAGCAAAATCCTGGTGAGGACTTTTACTTTCTGAACCTGGATTATACACCTCTGAACATGTTATTGTCTGACACCATGGATGTAATTTTGTAATAAAAAGTAGGGGGGACATGGATTCATCGCTATTTAAATATTTGGTTTTAACCGTAAAAGCTGGGGGGGACCAAAACCGGCTTTTGAAAAAGTGGGGGGGACATCCCCCCCCCCCCCCCCCCCCCCCCCCCCCCAAATTATGTCCGTGTCTGATACAAAAATAAACAGATCAGGTAGATATATTGTCTTACCTGTAGGATCCATTCTAAAGTCTTCTGGAGTCTGTGTCACATGGAAATGTTGCAAAAGCACTTCAGCTCTCCGTGGGCCTCTGTGTTGTGTTGCTTGGTCAGGAGTTTACACAACAGGAGTGACGTATTCTTTGGTCCTGGTCAGGTATAAATACAAGAGTTAAACCAGGGAGGATGTAGTTCATCAGTTAGAAACAGCTCTGACAAACCAAACCAGACAACCAGTCACCATGACTATGGGCAAGGTAGGAACTGAAAATGAAGCATTTACCAATATACATTCATGGTTTGACACGATAATTTAAATATTGCCGTTTGTACCTACAGAAATCTAGTGACCTCATTGTCCTTTTAATTGCTTCTACCTAAACAGGTGATCTTCTACGAGGACAGGAACTTCATGGGTCGCTCCTACGAGTGCACCGGTGATTGTTCTGACATGAACTCTTACATGAGCCGCTGCCACTCCTGCAGGGTGGAGAGCGGCTGCTGGATGGTGTACGACCGCCCCAACTACATGGGAAACAGCTACTTCATGAAGAGGGGGGAGTACGCCGACTACATGAACATGTGGGGATGGGGGACGGGTAACTACATCAGGTCTTGCCGCATGATCCCTCGGGTACAGTATCAACTCTGATATATAGTTTTGGAAATTAACTATATGTGCTCCAGAAGGATTTCTCCAAAGCAACACGGTTTGTTCTCTTCCCCAACAGTACAGAGGATCCCACAGAATGAGGATCTATGACAGGGAGAACTTCATGGGTCAGATGATGGAGATGACGGATGACTGTGATTCCTTCATGGATCGCTACCACTGGTCCGACGGCTGCCACTCCTGTCACGTGATGGACGGCCACTGGCTCATGTACGAACATCCCAACTACAGAGGCAGGATGTGGTACTTCGGTCCTGGAGAGTACAGGAACTTCAGGAACTGGGGTGGCATGAGGTTCATGAGCATGAGGCATATCATGGATTCCTGGTACTAAAAAAGTTTAAGTAAAAATAAACTTATTTTGACAAAAATAAACTCCAGAAAATTGACGAAGCCTTTAATCACACCTTCTCCATCCTGGAAAAACTTTCACTTTTACACAAATCATAGTAGCAAATGTGCTATTAGAAACATTTAAGCATCAGTCCTCAAACCAAGGGGCTGCGATGGCAGGGAAAACTTCCTGAGAGAGTTTGAGGAAGAGGAGGAAAGTTTGAGGAAGACGTGTCAGACTCAATGAGCAAACACATTCTCTACTTCACAGGAACAAATTCTGACATATTTGCAAAAGCAAGATTGAATCTAAGCCTAGTTCAACCATAATGGCAAACGATAGATGGATGGTTTATGACCAATTTGCAAACAAAGTCACTCCACTGATTTCCATTTCGACATTTTACAGCCTTCATTGAGATACTCTGAGCAATAAGAGTGCCATCACCAAAGCTGAGTCACTGAGGTCACTGGACATGGACTACATCTCGATTCATTTTAGCTTCCTATATGTATTTGCACTGCCATTTGCATGTAAATGTGTCTAAACAAACAGACTAATGATGTCTTTGAACAAACATTTTAAGTGCTGCATTTGACCAAGAGAAGTATGCACTCCAGAACACCACAGTGCAGAACAGAAGGGCAGTAGGGCTTTTCCTGACACACAAACTTCACACAAAATTTTTCAGTATTGCTATTAGGTTGTAGCACCTAGAGGGTTGTCCAGCTTGAGTTATACAATACGCTCAGAACAGCACATTCTGCCATATTCTGTTCATTACCATATAATTTAAATATCATCATACTGGATATCATGATCTGACCCGGGATTATTAAAATTGCTCAGTGCAGCACAGGAATAGCCAGGAGAGGAGATTCCTGGGTATGAACTCCTCCTGGGAATATTCCAAATAATGGTGAAATTACTGGGGCTAAAATACAGTGAAGCTGATTCTGTAAAGCATCAAGTAAAATGCTGCTATGGCCAGCAATTGTGCTATAATGTTCATCGAAGGCCAAAGCCCCAGGCATGAAAAGAACACATCCCCTAATTTGTTTAATCACATTTTATTGGCTAACTGCTGCTACAGTGAGGAACAGGATTAACCAATGATGATTATGAATATTTTATGCTCCTGATGTAGACAGTCATACATGCTTAAGAAACCCTGCAGTTCCCTGAGTTCAGTTCTGACGAAGAAGTCTAAAACAGTGGACCCTCTATAATGGTATATTGTTTTCTATGCTTATTAAAGTGAATTAAAAGGGCAGCAATAGGAATAATTAATAAAATAAAGAATTATACTGTGCTAGAAGTATAAAAGAAGACATCTAATCAGAAAGCTAAAAAGTTTTGAAGTCTAGACATATGCTCATGGAATCCTTCAAATGTGTTATTAATCAACAATAGCAAGAACATACCACCACTACAGTATAAAGTATAAAGTCACTAAAGTATGAATGTTGACTGTTAAACAGGGGATGATTTAAAAAGACATACTAAGAGTAGGAGCTGCCATTCTTAAAACATGAATGGCCCTAGTATGGTCACTAGGGTGCAACAGGCCCAAACATACTGCCTTGCTAGTAGAACCCATTCAGAGGTCTTCGGGATACTGTGTCACATAGATGTGTAGCACAAGAACATCAGCTCAGTGTG
Source organism: Brachyhypopomus gauderio (assembly GCF_052324685.1). Classification (NCBI taxonomy): domain Eukaryota; kingdom Metazoa; phylum Chordata; class Actinopteri; order Gymnotiformes; family Hypopomidae; genus Brachyhypopomus; species Brachyhypopomus gauderio. The sequence goes on along the minus strand of NC_135211.1, from coordinate 47,146,337 downwards.
TGTGTGTGTGTGTGTGTGTGTGTGTGTGTGTCCTTTGTAGTGGAAGTGGAAAAACATTTGTGATGTATCCAGTTTCACTCTGGAATGTCTTCATTGACACAGAATTAATTACTCAATAAGAGAACTAATTACTGGAAAACAGGCCCATGCCGTGATAAATTCAAACGTAAAATCTAAACGGCACAAATGCACTGACTAATCCATGTGTTTCAACATATGATCTAATGTGTGTTTTTTACTCATCATTAATTGCAATAGAATAACAAGTCTGAAGCAATGTTACACTGTATATCAGGTGTAACCTGGGCTAAGGAGCAGGCCTACAACGACACTCCACGAATTGCTACATAAATGCTCTTACCTTTCCCCAGTACCAAGGAACCCAGGTGACATGAACTAACTATTTAATTAGCAAACCAAGACATGCGAGCTCAGCTTAACCATGTTAACCTGTGCTTGACATCTGGGTCTTGAGCTTCAACTGGGTGTATCAGACTAAGTCTCAGCCACTCCCAGGACTATGACCACATATGCGAGGTGTAACGATCTGGACATAACTAGAGTAGTGCGCGGACACAATTGCAGGGAGAAGGATATTTTATTGTCATGACACAGAGTACTCTCATCAGGAGTATGGGACACATGACATACCTTCAAATGGGAGACATACTTACGTACACAACGGTTCATGACAAGAACTAAACACAAACCAGTAACAACTCGGGGCTAAATACCGGACTGGCTACATGCAAAAACAGGCTAAACAACATAAACAACACAGGGAGGACATAAATAGAACTAGACAACATGGAATGAAACAAAACTAAACAGAATTAACTACTTTCGAAATGATGAGAGGGCAGAACAAAAAACACTCACCAGATACCCTTAAACAGCTGGGTGAAAACTCAGGGTGTAAGAAGACATGGACTAAGGAATACTGACCACACAGATGAAGCACAGGGGAGGAAGGTGATATGAGAAACGAAACCAAACACAGCAACAACAAGGACTGGGAATAGCAAGCAAGTCAGAAAACCACAGAGAAAAACCAAAAGCGTAAACAGCAACAATGACTAAGGAAAACCAATGAGAGGAGAGAGACAGGTGAAACACATGATGGGACAAGGGTCTGACCTGAGGCGGGGAAAAGGGTAAACTAAACTTAAGGAATGAAAAAACACAGAAGAGAAAGACAGACATGGACGTAATTGACATCAGGGAGTGGCACTACATTACATGAGGTCATTCCCTAACAAAAAAGAGCTTGTGTTATAAAATGACAAAAATATCATAGAAAGCAGGTTTCCATGTGTACCAACCAAAAAAAAAAACAGTTCTGGAATTAAGTAAAGGTTTCAGAACATGTATATGTATTGTCTTGCCAAAGGGATTCATTCTGGAGTGTTCTGGAGTCTGTGTTGTGGAAATGTACCACAGCTCTCCATGGGCCTCCGTACTGAGTTGCTTGGTCAGGAGTTTACACAACAGGAGTGACGTATTCTTTGGTCCTGGTCAGGTATAAATACAAGAGTTAAACCAGGGAGGATGTAGTTCATCAGTTAGAAACAACTCTGACAAACCAAACCAGACAACCAGTCAACATGACCATGGGCAAGGTAGGAACTGAAAATGAAACATGTATTTAATATTTATGTAATGTGCATCCTTAAATCAATAATTATGGAAATTCTTCTACCCAAACAGGTGATCTTCTACGAGGACAGGAACTTCATGGGTCGCTCCTACGAGTGCACCGGTGATTGTTCTGACATGAACTCTTACATGAGCCGCTGCCACTCCTGCAGGGTGGAGAGCGGCTGCTGGATGGTGTACGACCACCCCAACTACATGGGAAACAGCTACTTCATGAAGAGGGGGGAGTACGCCGACTACATGAACATGTGGGGATGGGGGACGGGTAACTACATCAGGTCTTGCCGCATGATCCCTCGGGTACAGTATCAACTCTGATATATAGTTTTGGAAATGCTTAGTTAACTATATGTGCTCCAGAAGGATTTCTCCAAAGCAACGCGGTTTGTTCTCTTCCCCAACAGTACAGAGGATCCCACAGAATGAGGATCTATGACAGGGAGAACTTCATGGGTCAGATGATGGAGATGACGGATGACTGTGATTCCTTCATGGATCGCTACCACTGGTCCAACGGCTGCCACTCCTGTCACGTGATGGACGGCCACTGGCTCATGTACGAACATCCCAACTACAGAGGCAGGATGTGGTACTTTGGTCCTGGAGAGTACAGGAACTTCAGGAACTGGGGCGGCATGAGGTTCATGAGCATGAGGCGGATCATGGATTCCTGGTATTAAAGTCAACCTGTCCTAAATGAAAATAAAGTCATTTTGGTCAAATCCAGAAAAGTCAGTGGTTTCTCATTTTCCCACCCAAGAGCATGTTCTCTTTTTTATCATTAAATGAATTGCAGAAAATACTTTGTTATAATTTTCTAAAGTGAACTAGATACAGAGGTGGGCACTTATGTGAGCAACTCAAGTTGAAATTGCACTTGCCTACAAAAAGATTTCCTAATGACTCTCAACTCGACTTAGACGTGTCCAAAATACAGTAAAGAAAATAAGTATTTGAACACCCTGCGACTTTGCAAGTTCTCACACTTAGAAATCATGGAGGGGTCTGAAATTTACACCTTAGGTGCATGTCCTCTGTGAGAGACATAATCTAAAAAAATCACAGTGTATGATTTTTTAAATAATTTATTTGTGTTACTGCTGCAAATAAGTATTTGAACACCTGCCAATCAGCAAAAATTTTGTCCTTCAAAGACCTGTTAGTCCGCTTCTTAAAAGTCCACCTCCACTTTGAAACACCTGTTTGGGGTCTTTATCTGCATAAAGACACCTGTCCACCCCACACAATCAGTAAGACTCCATCTACCAACATGGCTAAGACCAAAGAGACAAAAAAAAATCATACATTGTGATTTCCAAATTTTTTTTAGATTATGTCTCACAGTGTACATGCACCTAAGATGAAAATTAGATGTAGAGGAGAGCTTGGTTTGGATTTTGCGCCGTCAAGTTTCTCTTTGTCTGAAATACCTCCTCCCCCAAAATAAATGTTTTCTGTGTTTTTCTGTGCTGTCATATGAGTCATTGTCTCTCAGTTTTAACCTGAAGCCAGAACTATAACTATAACTATAACAAATTGGGCTGTGGAAGTTGACCATATGTAGTGGGGACTTTAGTTATATACCCCCATGCAGTTAGAATGGTACATTCGACAATGATGTTCATAGTCGACTAGGAGGTATAGTCGACTATAGTCGAATCAGCAACTATTGCAGGTCATCCCTAATACCGATCATTCTACATGCCAAGAGAATAAACAGCTAATAATATCACAGCCGTGTATATTCCACCATGTGCGAACACAAGCTCAACGCAGAACTCTAACCCAAACTCTAACCCGGACTCTGTCTGCATAATTGCTGGAGATGTCAACCAGGCCAAATTGACATCAGTACTTCCACATTACTACAAATATGTGAACTTTTCGACCAGGGGAGAGAACACTCTTGACCAGGTCTACACCAACATCAAGGAGGCATTCAGAGCTGTTCCCCACCCCCACCTAGGGAACTTAGACCATCTCTCTGTCATGCTAATTCCAAATTACAGACTACAATTCATGGAGAATAAGCCATGTCTGAAGCAGATCAGAGTATGGCCAGAGGACACTTCCTCAGCTCTTCAAGATTGTTTTGAATGTACAGACTGGTCTGATTTTAAAGAGGCTGCAACTACCAACCAATTTACCATACCAAATTTACCAATTTAACAGAATATACAGTGTGTGTGACTGGATACATATCCAAATGCATAGAGGATGTGACTGTCATAAAAAACATCACCACAAGAGCCAACAACAAACCCTGGTTTACTAGGGAGGTACGTGAGCTTGTGAAGGCACGGAACCAGAGTTGTATAATCCAGGTTCAGAAAGTAAAAGTCCTCACCAGGATTTTGCTCAGGCTTCCTGGATTGTGTTGATTCCACTCATTTTACCTGGATTGCACTAATTAGAAATCTAGCAAGCTTGAGCAAAATCCTGGTGAGGACTTTTACTTTCTGAACCTGGATTATACAACTCTGCACGGAACGCTGTGCTCAAGTCCGGGGATAAAGATGTTCTTCTATCTGCCAGGGCCAAACTGAACTGGGCCGTGAGATCAGCCAAGTATTTTTTGTATGGACAAAAAAATCCAAGTACAAATCGCAGATACAAAGAACCCTAGGCACCTGTGGCACGGTATCCAGTCAGTCTCCAACTTCAGATCAACACACCCACTGTGTGAAGACAACTTGGACTTCCTCAACACACTCAACACCTTCTTCAGCCAGTTTGAGGATAGCAACACCACAATACCAACAAAAACCTCCCCCTGCGTGGACAGTAAAACACTTCACCTGGACTCAACGGAGGTGAGGAGGACCATACTGAAGGTGAACCCTAGGAAAGCTGCTGGTCCAGACAAAAGGACAGGTGGGTGCTCAGGGACTGTGCTTACAAACTCACAGATGTTCTCACGGATATCTACAACACCTCTCTGAGCAAAGCCATTCTACCAGCATGTTTCAAAGCTACCTCCATCATTTTGTTACCCAAGAAACCACACGTCTCAACACCGATCGAATACTGACCCATACCACTCACTCCCATCCTGATGAAATGCTTTGAAAGTCAAGACGCATATAATATCCATCCTTCCTATCGGACTAGACCCACTTCAATTTGCATACCGTCCCAAACGTTCCACTGAGGATGCCATAGTAACAGCTCTCCACCTATGCCTGGATCATCTGGAAAACAAGAACAGTAACGTGCAGATGCTGTTCATTGATTTCAGCTCCGCATTTAACACAGTCATCCCCCAACACCTGGTGAACAAACTCAGTGAATTAAGCATCAGCATCAAACTATGCAACTGGATAATGGACTTTCTCACTGATAGAACACAATCAGTAAGAGTTGGCAATAACTCCTCAGAGACCATCATCATGACCACTGGGGTTCCCCAGGGTTTTGTACTAAGCCCCCTTCTGTTCACACTGTTGACTCATGACTGTTGTGCCAGATATGATTCAAACCATATTATCAAGTTTGCCAATGACACAACAGTGGTGGGCCTCTTCAACGATGAATCGGCCTATAGAGAGGAGGTACATACATTTCTCAACTGGTATGACATCAATAACCTGCAACTCATTGTCAGCTAAACCAAAGAAATAACGATAGACTTCAGAAAGAATCTCCTGCAGCACACCCCACTCAGCATTAACGGCAGCGCTGTGGAATCTGTAAAAAGTTATTGGGAGTGAATATCACAGATGGCTTGACCTGGTCCACCAACACCACCTCCCTAGTCAAGAAGGCATAACAACACCTTCACTTTCTACACCAGTTGAAGATAGCTAAACTCCCAACTTCTGTCCTCGTCACTTTTAACAGGGGTGCTATTGAGAGTATCTTTACCAGTAACCTGTTAGTCTGGTATGGAAACTGCCCTGTCTCTGATCAGAAGGCTCTACATAGAGTGAGAAGATCACCATATCGGCCCAATCTTCCATCCAGGACCTTTACCTTTCCTGCAGCATCAAGAGAGCCATCAGTATCAGCAAACATTCCACCCATCCTGCACACAAACGGTTCAACTTCTTACCATCAGGAAAACACTACCGCAGTATGTGATGCAAGACTTCCAGACTCAGCAAAAGCTTCTTTCCACAGGTCATCAGACTACTTAACACACTCAAGACATAGTCCTTGAACAGTAAGAACTCTCACCCAAGACCACTGAATATTAAATGAATGTTAACGTGTGTGCATATGTGTGTGTATGTGTATATCTGTGGGGAACCATCAGGGCCCTCTACGCCCTCTCAGAGGGCCCAAAATATTCTTAAAACATAAATATATATAATATAATTTACCCAATTTTATTTTATCTACTTACAGTTTGACAATCGACATCTAAACAATTCCAAAAATATAAGCAAATAAATTATTCACCCGTGTCTATTCAATCTGTGTTTGAAGGTGAAGGGTTAAGTGGAAGCCTGTGAGCCTGTGTCTCCCCCTATCAGGACTGTGATGCCCGCTGTTCGTTTACAGAGGGCCTGGCAGTTATAATTCAGCGCAATACCAGTTTCAAATGACAGTAAAATTGACCAATCATATCTTCCCTCTTAGTGGGCGGGCTAAACTGTATGATGATTTCTGCCCGCTGTGGTGATGCTAGCTGTCGTTAGCGTACCACCGCTAGCTATTTTCGATTCAGTCCTTTGACGCCCTTGTGCGCGTTGTTTACATATTCCGCTTCCGAGGAACACGGAGCGGTGAACCTTATTTTGTTGGAACCTTATTTTGTTTAAGAAGTTATTTAGTACATATATTATTGTTTATTGCATTTCTAAAGCTGTAATGTCATCTCAATTTTAATTTTTTTTTAATTGCAGTTAATTAGGAGAGGAAACAAGTTTTTTTCGGGGATGGGAGCGGAACCCGGTTTAATGGTCACGGTTCGCTACTGTTGTATATACAAGTGTATGTATGAATATACATACTGTATATACAGTATATGTATATGTGGGTGTGTATGTATATATATTATACATATGTATGCACTTGTATTGTGTATGTATGGATTTAACATCTGTTTACAGTTGTTCCTACATGCTACCTCTTTGCACCCTATACTTATTACTGTATTTGATATATTGCACTTATTGTATGACACCTTATATAACTTATAACTTATATAAATTATGTCTCTGACGTTAAATGCACACTCAGTTTATGTCTACACATGTCTGTCTACACATGCTGTGTTTATGTTCTCATGTATTACTAAGTTTGGGGATACACAATTTCAAACTATTCGATCCTCTGTGTAATCAACATTGCATGGTCAGATTGACAAAAGATGGAAGTAAAATTGCCAGTTGCTACATTTTAAAGTAGTGGTATTATTAAGTGACTATTATACTTTGCCCAGTATGTTCATTCGTATTCTTTGTATTGGCAGTTTGTCCATTGTTTGAGTGGTTTTGCATTTCTATCAGTAACCTCACAGATTAGTACAGAGATGTATTGGATTAAAGCTGGCTGGCTGACATTAAAACCTGTAACTCGTAATATCTTTAATTTTAATTTTAAACCATGCTGTTAACACTTTGTGGCACATAAAATGCAAACTGTTCACTCGTTTATTAATTAATGAATTCATTATTGCCCTAGTGGACTTTCTCATAAATATGTTTTGTACCAAATAGGCAGATATATTGTCTAGCCAATGGAATTCATTCTAAAGTCTTCTGGAGACCGTGACACATGTAAATGTAGCAAAAACACTCAAAGGCCATTCACAAAGACCAAAGATGGTATCTCTTTCACTGACTGTATAACTATTGTCTGGCCTGAGAGATTCATTGTAAATTCACATGTAATTGTAGTAAAAGAACTAAACCTCTTTATGGGCCTCTGTGTTGTGTTGCTTGGTCAGGACTTTACACAACAGGAGTGACGTATTCTTTGGTCCTGGTCAGGTATAAATACAAGAGTTAAACCAGGGAGGATGTAGTTCATCAGTTAGAAACAGCTCTGACAAACCAAACTAGACAACCAGTCAACATGACTATGGGCAAGGTAGGAACTGAAAATGAAACATGAATTTAATATTTATGTAATGTGCATCCTTAAATCAATAATTATGGAAATTCTTCTACCCAAACAGGTGATCTTCTACGAGGACAGGAACTTCATGGGTCGCTCCTACGAGTGCACCGGTGATTGTTCTGACATGAACTCTTACATGAGCCGCTGCCACTCCTGCAGGGTGGAGAGCGGCTGCTGGATGGTGTACGACCACCCCAACTACATGGGAAACAGCTACTTCATGAAGAGGGGGGAGTACGCCGACTACATGAACATGTGGGGATGGGGGACGGGTAACTACATCAGGTCTTGCCGCATGATCCCTCGGGTACAGTATCAACTCTGATATATAGTTTTGGAAATTAACTATATGTGCTCCAGAAGGATTTCTCCAAAGCAACGCAGTTTGTTCTCTTCCCCAACAGTACAGAGGATCCCACAGAATGAGGATCTATGACAGGGAGAACTTCATGGGTCAGATGATGGAGATGACGGATGACTGTGATTCCTTCATGGATCGCTACCACTGGTCCGACGGCTGCCACTCCTGTCACGTGATGGACGGCCACTGGCTCATGTACGAGCATCCCAACTACAGAGGCAGGATGTGGTACTTCGGTCCTGGAGAGTACAGGAACTTCAGGAACTGGGGCGGCATGAGGTTCATGAGCATGAGGCGGATCATGGATTCCTGGTATTAAAAACAACCTGAGCTAAAGTCAAAATAAAGTAATTGTCAAATAAATAAATCAACAGTCAATTATTTCCTCTCCTCTGAAAAAAAAAAGTATGAAGTAAAAATTGTATAAAGTAAGAAATATCAACTTTAAAAAATATATATATATAAATTTATATATACACTTCTTTATCTCCCTTGCCCTGATAAAGATACAAAAAACATATTCATAAACTAAATCAGTTTAAGAAATTTGCTTTTTGGATATTATCAAAGCACAGTTCAACAGAACATGCCTAATTGAACATTGCCTTCTGAAAGGTCCTCACAGGACAGGTAAACTAGAAAGTAACATAAATGTCTGTGGACATTTAAACTTGAGCCCTGTTGTATAGATCTTTAGATGAAACAAACTCAAACATGGAGTCCATCCTCCTCTGGATAGCACTCAACAATAAAACTCATTGAAGATGACAAAAGTAGTATTTCTCATGTGTCATGGTGGCATGACATTTTTCTTTTGGTAATTTCATCAAGGATAATAGAAAAGAGTATTAAGTTATTATACATGTCAAAGTAATAGGAAAAACAACCACTTTTCCTCCATTTCCTTCACATATTTCACACATAGTCCTCTGTCACATCATAAATTGAGATCCTTCACTTGTAAGTTTAAAAAAGTCATTATATCTGTTTTATACTCGGGAGCGCATACCTATGTATGCGAAACCTAAGTAAGTCAGAGACATTTCATCAACTGTCTGAGGCCATAAGACTGATGTTTTACCTTCTTACTAAAATGCATTAAAATCAGGCTGTGCAGAGACGGCTTCTTGGACCGTGGCCTTCCTGTCTGATCTCTCCAGATCAGACGCTCTAGAGCTGAATCTGAAATCATCCCAAAAGCCCTTTATATGGAAAATGTGCTCTCATGTGGTGGCAGGCACAGAGAACAACTTGAGCAGCTCAAACCTGAAGTTGAGGAGCATCAATGTGATCGGTATTCTCATCCAGAGAGAGGGCAGAGTATTCCAAACTTCATTCTTCACCCTCCTCATCTTCACTCCCTTTTCCTCCGTACTTAATCAGCTCGTGTTAACATGCTAAACAGCAACAGGACACAGCTCAACTACAGCTGTACAGTGGACACTGGGCGTAGCTCTTTTAGAGAGCGCCCCACAGTGGTTGGTGGTAGTAATAAATTACCTTGTAATCAAGCCATGACTGATCTTAGAAATAAACAGTCGCATGCTGACCCAAGGATCTTAGTGAAGGAGAGAATGGGGTCCATGTCACTCCTGGGACACCCTGACATATGACATGATCTAGGGGTGTTCACACTCCGTAATTCACTCCAATGCCATGCTTCCCAGTCCTGAAGACCCTAGAGATGGTTAATGTTTTTGCACTCTCTTACATCCCCGCATGCTGGATCCAAGATGTTAAGAACGTGGAATAACTGATGCAGCTGTATAAGCAGTAGAGGTGGGCATTCCAGGTTCAGAAAGTCCTCACCAGGATTTTGCTCATGCTTCCTGGATTGTGTTGATTCCACTAATTGTACCTGCCACTAATTAGAAATTCTAGCAAGCTTGAATAAAATCCTGGGAAGGACTTTTACTTTCTGACCCTGGAACCTGCCCATCTCTGAAGCAATAGGGATAGGGCAGATATATGGCTAGACTGACAGGCCCAGAGGACTGGGTTAAATGTCCCTCTGTAGGGTCAGACAGGAAGCCGTCTGAGGAATAATCAGATCTTCTTTTGAAATACCTCACCTGCACAGGACAAAGGAGTCTGTAACCGAAAAAATGATGCAACATACTCAAAATGTGGGAGTAATAAAAAAATACAGATAAGTAAGACCAAATGTGCCCACTTTCAACATGAGGATGTCCTATTGTGTGTGTGGTTTTGGTTATAAAAAGTACTTGTCTAATGAGTTTTGAAGTAATAAGCAATCCATATAACTGCTCAATCGTACATTACAGCTGTGTTTGAGCTTGGCATTTAAAGGTTTTCCCCAACTGAGTGGTGCTCATGTATGCATTTAAAACACAGGTGTGCTCTGTGCAGACAGCCTGGCGTGTGAGAGATGTCTACGTTCAGTCTGTCATTACACGATCTCACTCGGTTACATGACTCACTTTCAGTTATGGAAGACATAACGCACCACCTCCCCTTCCCTGTACCTGCAGGTGCTTGGAACAATCTGCTCTGCAAATGCAAAGTGTTTTAAAAACCAAAGCAATCATAACATCTCTGTACTCCTAACTGCCCCCGCGACTTACAAGTCTGATACAAATATTTAAATACGGCCAGAATATTAGATCCAATTAGTGTCTTGATGCTGGATGCATTAGTTACATTGAAAAGGGCAGGTGTGACCTTTATTTATTTTTTGCTTACTTAATACTTTAAACCAGCAGCGGCTGTCTGAATGTCCATTTGTGAACGCTTTCTAGGCTCACAGGCTCGATTGTATTTTCTTTTTTTTTTTATTGTGTGAAAAAGACTGAAAGCTGGCATTCCTGTACAACAAAAAGAACAAAACATTAACAGTCCTGACGTCTCTGTGGAGTAAAGATCCAAACAGAACCAAATGGTCGTAAAAGGCCCAGATGTATGATTTTGCCAGTAGGATCCATTCTAAAGTCTTCTGGAGTCTGTGTCACATGGAAATGTTGCAAAAGCACTTCAGCTCTCCGTGGGCCTCTGTGTTGTGTTGCTTGGTCAGGAGTTTGCACAACAGGAGTGACGTATTCTTTGGTCCTGGTCAGGTATAAATACAAGAGTTAAACCAGGGAGGATGTAGTTCATCAGTTAGAAACAGCTCTGACAAACCAAACTAGACAACCAGTCAACATGACTATGGGCAAGGTAGGTACTTAAAATGAAACATTTATTTAATATTTGTTTAATGTGCATCTTTATAATCAATAATTATGGAAATTCTTCTACCCAAACAGGTGATCTTCTACGAGGACAGGAACTTCATGGGTCGCTCCTACGAGTGCACCGGTGATTGTTCTGACATGAACTCTTACATGAGCCGCTGCCACTCCTGCAGGGTGGAGAGCGGCTGCTGGATGGTGTACGACCGCCCCAACTACATGGGAAACAGCTACTTCATGAAGAGGGGGGAGTACGCCGACTACATGAACATGTGGGGATGGGGGACGGGTAACTACATCAGGTCTTGCCGCATGATCCCTCGGGTACAGTATCAACTCTGATATATAGTTTTGGAAATTAACTATATGTGCTCCAGAAGGATTTCTCCAAAGCAACACAGTTTGTTCTCTTCCCCAACAGTACAGAGGATCCCACAGAATGAGGATCTATGACAGGGAGAACTTCATGGGTCAGATGATGGAGATGACGGATGACTGTGATTCCTTCATGGATCTCTACCACTGGTCCGACGGCTGCCACTCCTGTCACGTGATGGACGGCCACTGGCTCATGTACGAACATCCCAACTACAGAGGCAGGATGTGGTACTTCGGTCCTGGAGAGTACAGGAACTTCATGAACTGGGGCGGCATGAAGTTCATGAGCATGAGGCGGATCATGGATTCCTGGTATTAAAAACAACTTGATCTAAAGTGATAATAAACAGATTTTGAAAAAAAAAAAATGAAAGTATGCTCACAACAATCATACTAATGTTCTCATGCTAATGAGGTTCTGTTTGACCTAGAGTACTGCATAAAGTATGGCCCTAAAGCTGAAAATATATGGTCCAATTTTAGAAAATGAAAACATATCTTTACTCATCCAAACGGAACACTTTGATGTTTGAAATAACCTTATCAAAGTAAATTATATTAAAAATTAGTGTGTAATGTGTAAATGTCTAAAATGGCATATTATACAATCGCTTATAGAATAAAAGTGTGATCGGGTGCAGCCCCAGACCTCTCCCTTCATGTGTGTGTTAATGTAGTCCGTGTCTTTATGTGTATTTCCATGGGTGTGGTTGTTTGTGTGCGTGTTCACTGGTCTCATTAGTCTAATGTGCTGCACACGGTGCTCGTTACGTTATGTGTATAAATTGTGTGGGTTTGGTTCGTCCTGTGCTCGTCTTTTTGAGTCCGCTAAGAGTTCGTGTTCTTGTCACATGTGCGTGCTCCTGTATTCAGGGCGATAGCAGCCGGAACTGTGAATAAAACCTCCGTGTTCATGCAACTTGTCTCCGCATCCTCAAACTCCTCACCGACATTACACATACATATCTGCAAAAATGTTTAAATAATAAATACAATTATTTGTGTAAAATATTCCTAAAAAATATATATGTATGTATATGTATAATATATATATATATATATATATATATATATATATATATATATATATATATATATATATATATATATACAGTATATATATATATATATATTCACCGGCCACTTTATTAGATACATCTTGCTAGTACTCAGTTGGACCTCCTTTTGCCTTCAGAACTGCCTTAATCCTTCGTGGCATAGATTCAACAAGGTACTGGAAACATTCCTCAGAGAGTCTGTTCCATATTGACATGATAGCATCACACTGCAGATTTGTCGGCTGCACATCCATGATGTGAATCTCCCGTTCCACCACATCTCAAAGGTGCTCTATTGGACTGAGATCTGGTGACTGTGGAGGCCATTTGGGTACAGTGACATGGCGTGTTGCCCTGCTGGAAGTAGCAATCAGAAAATATGTACACTGTGGTCATAAAGGGATGGACCTGGTCAGCAACAATATTCAGGTAGGCTGTGGCGTTGACAAGATGCTCAGTTATCCAGTTGGTACTAATGGGCCCAAAGTGTGCCAGGAAAATATCCCCCACACCATTGCACCACCACCACCAGCCTGAGCCGTTGATAGGCAGGATGGATCCATGCCTCCATGTTGTTGACGCCAAATTCTGACCCTACCATTTGAATGTCGCAGCAGAAATTGAGAATCATCAGACCAGGCAACGTTTTTCCAATCTTCTATTGCTCAATTTTGGTGAGCCTGTGCAAACTGTAGCCTGTGTAGTTCTTAGCTGACAGGAGTGGTGCCCGGTGTGGTCTTCTGCTGCTGTAGCCCATCCGCCTCAAGGTTCGACATGTTGTGCGTTCAGAGATGCAAACGCTCGATCTCCACACGTCTTCACACGAGCATGTGGAACATGTAGGAGACCTATCTCACCTGATCTGAGAGTGTTCTGATAGAGGAGATGAAACGCAGGCAGGAGCCTGAACATGCAACACTCTGCAACTAGCACTTTATTACTTATTACCGGTACTTTGAAGTAAGTCCGTGAGATTCCTGAAATACCCATCAATCCTGTAACCTCTTAATTAATATATAATGGACAACTGTGTTGAATGCAGAGCTAAGGTCAAATAGCATCAATACTGCACAATCACTGCACAATAGCATCAATACTGCACAATCAGGTGACATTAAAATACCATGTGATACTCTTAAAATTGCAGCCTCAGTAGCATGTTAACTCCAAAATCAGACTGAAACTCATAACAGAAGCCGTGCCTCTCCAAAGCTGCAGAAAGTTGTTTGGCCACAGATTTCTTTAATATTTTGTGTAAGAATGGAGATATGGGCCTATAGTTCTTAAACAGGGTCTAAATGAGTTTTTCCCATAACAGTTGAATGATAGCATATTTAAAATAAGAATTTAACACCTCTACTTCCTGTAGACAGTGACAGATTCATAATACACAATACTGTCAGACCAATACTGGGTAAAGCCCAGAAAAATAATGAAAAAGGAATTCCATCCAAAGGGCTAGAAGAGGCCCTTATTCTCTTTATCTGATCTTTAGATCCTGCAGACTGATAAGTGAAGGACTCTAGGACACCAGTACATGATAGAGGACTAATATCAACTCTCAGGTCTTCAAACTGGACCTAATAGTTAGAAACGTGACAACAGAAAATGAAAGAAACCTATTACAGCCATCAACACCATTGGTGGTGAAATCGTGCTATTTATAATATCAAATAAATTTTTTAGATTTCTCTTGAGGAATAAATTTAAAAAGCTGTTTCTTTTACTTGATGCTTAATAATGCGCACAGAAAAATCAATTTATTATTGCTGATCAATAGGTCTTCAGAATATGTTCTGTATGTTCGTCCTGTATCAGTATCAACAGAAACATGTTGCCTAACATTAAAAGACACAGCAATATTACAAAATTCAGAGGCTGCACCATCTGATGTTATATTACATTTGTGATTCCGATCAGTGATTCACATCATGCTCCCAGGAAGAAAGTACCATGAAGCAAAAATGTGCTGAAGTACTGAAGGTACATGCACCAGTGAACAAATCCCTCTTAAGTAATTAGGGGATAATAGAGGAAGTAATTAGGGGTTAATAGTAGGGGAAATAATTAGGGGTTAATGCTAATGACTCCCCCCAGATCATTTAATAGCTGCACAGTTTACCTCCGTTATAGTGCTCTACAAAGGTAAAGAGAAATGCATTTGCTATGTAGCCAGGCTCACTGTGGAATGCCTGACTGATATAGAATTAATGAGCCGATAACAGAACTAATTACAGGAAGATTGGGTCATGCTGTGGTAGGATTCAAATTTAAAGTCTTAAAGCACTTAAAGCACTGACTTTAACATATGATGTTCTCGTGTGTGTGTTCTTAACACATAAATCATTGCAGCTGAGTGCTTCAAAATGCTCAGCAATGCTGATTTGTGCATCTTGTGCATCTGAGGGGCAGGAGCACCTCGACTGGGGCAATCGCCACATAAGCAATATTTAACTCTGCTAACGGCATCTGGGAGAGCTCGACACTTTATCTGGTTGCTAAGAAATCTGAAAGAAATCAGAGTAGGCAGAGTATGCACTGAGAAATTAGACTTCTGAGATAAACTCCAGATTTATACAATCTAAGAAACTGTAGTATGTTGTTTACATGATCACATGATATTGGAGATAATTGGAGAAATCCGATTATGATCGAATTATTAATTAAGAGCCTGTAAAGACACTGATTTATTCTTGTGACTTGTGGAGTGTTTAAAATGACTTTTTTTTTTTTGGGGGGGGGGGGGGGGATGGGGTGTGACAGAGTCAGACTTCCATAATTTTTTTCAAAATCTGTTTATTATCATTTTAGATCAAGTTGTTTTTAGTACCAGGAATCCATGATACGCCTCATGCTCATGAACCTCATGCCGCCCCAGTTCCTGAAGTTCCTGTACTCTCCAGGACCGAAGTACCACATCCTGCCTCTGTAGTTGGGATGCTCGTACATGAGCCAGTGGCCATCCATCACGTGACAGGAGTGGCAGCCGTCGGACCAGTGGTAGCGATCCATGAAGGAATCACAGTCATCCGTCATCTCCATCATCTGACCCATGAAGTTCTCCCTGTCATAGATCCTCATTCTGTGGGATCCTCTGTACTGTTTGGGGAAGAGAACAAACCGCGTTGCTTTGGAGAAATCCTTCTGGAACACATATAGTTAACTAAGCATTTCCAAAACTATATATCAGAGTTGATACTGTACCCGAGGGATCATGCGGCAAGACCTGATGTAGTTACCCGTCCCCCATCCCCACATGTTCATGTAGTCGGCGTACTCCCCCCTCTTCATGAAGTAGCTGTTTCCCATGTAGTTGGGGTGGTCGTACACCATCCAGCAGCCACTCTCCACCCTGCAGGAGTGGCAGCGGCTCATGTAAGAGTTCATGTCAGAACAATCACTGGTGCACTCGTAGGAGCGACCCATGAAGTTCCTGTCCTCGTAGAAGATCACCTGTTTGGGTAGAAGAATTTCCATAATTATTGATTATAAAGATGCACATTAAACAAATATTAAATAAATGTTTAATTTTCAGTTCCTACCTTGCCCATGGTCATGGTGACTGGATGTCTGGTTTGGTTTGTCAGAGCTGTTTCTAACTGATGAACTACATCCTCCCTGGTTTAACTCTTGTATTTATACCTGACCAGGACCAAAGAATACGTCACTCCTGTTGTGTAAAGTCCTGACCAAGCAACACAGCACAGAGGCCCATAAAGAGGTTTAGTTCTTTTACTACAATTACATGTGAATTTACAATGAATCTCTGAGACCAGACAATAGATATACCATTTGTAAACACAAAACAGTCCTTTGAGTGTTTTTACATGTGACATGGTCTCCAGAAGACTTTAGAATGGATCCCATTGGCTAGACAATATACCTGCCTATAGTGTACAAAATTTTTTTATAGGAAAGTCCACTAGGGCAATAATAAAATGATGAATTAATAAATGAGTGAAAAAATTTGCATTTTATGTGCCACAAAGTGTTAACAGCATGGTTTAAAATTAACATATTACATAGATTAACATAGATATTATGAGTTACAGGTTTTAATGTCAGCCAGCGAGATTTAATCCAATACATCTCTCTAATCTGTGAGGTTACTGATAGAAATGTAAAACCGCTTAAACAATGAACAAACTGCCAATATAAGGAATAAGAATGAACATACTGGGCAAAGTATAATAGTCACTTAATAATGCCACTACTTTAACATTTTGCTACTGTCAATTTTACTTCCATCTTTTGTCAATCTGACCTTGCAATGTTGATTACACAGAAGATCGAAATTGTGTATCCCCAAACTCAGTGCAGTAATACACAAGGACATAAACACAGCATCTATACATACACAATACAAGTGCACACATATGTATCATGTGTATACATACACACACACATATATACTGTATATACAGTATGTATATACATACACTTGTATATACACATACACTTATGCACATGCTCACACAGAGCACACACGCACATGCAAGTTCACACACACACACTCATGCACGTAGGCATACACACATATGCACACACGTAAACATTCATTTAATATTCAGTGGTCTTGGGTGAGAGTTCTTACTGTTCAAGGACTATGTCTTGAGTGTGTTAAGTAGTCTGATGACCTGTGGAAAGAAGCTTTTGCTGAGTCTGGAAGTCTTGCATCACATACTGCGGTAGTGTTTTCCTGATGGTAAGAAGTTGAACCGTTTGTGTGCAGGATGGGTGGGATGTTTGCTGATACTGATGGCTCTCTTGATGCTGCAGGAAAGGTAAAGGTCCTGGATGGAAGACTGGGCCAATATGGTGATCTTCTCACTCTATGTAGAGCCTTCTGATCAGAGACAGGGCAGTTTCCATACCAGACTGACAGGTTACTGGTAAAGATACTCTCAATAGCACCCCTGTTAAAAGTGATGAGGACAGAAGTTGGGAGTTTAGCTGTCCTCAACTGGTGTAGAAAGTGAAGGTGTTGTTGTGCCTTCTTGACTAGGGAGGTGGTGTTGGTGGACCAGGTCAAGCCATCTGTGATATTCACTCCCAATAACTTTTTACAGATTCCACAGCGCTGCCGTTAATGCTGAGTGGGGTGTGCTGCAGGAGATTCTTTCTGAAGTCTATCGTTATTTCTTTGGTTTAGCTGACAATGAGTTGCAGATTATTGATGTCATATCAGTTGAGAAATTTATGTACCTCCTCTCCTCTCCAGGTAAAGTGTTTCACTGTCCTTGCAGGGGTTTTTGTTGGTATTGTGGTGTTGCTATCCTCAAACTGGCTGAAGAAGGTGTTGAGTGTGTTGAGGAAGTCCAAGTTGTCTTCACACAGTGGCTGTGTGGATCTAAAGTTGGAGACTGACTGGATACCGTGCCACAGGTGCCTAGGGTTCTTTGTGTCTGCGATTTGTACTTGGATTTTTTGTCCATAGACATACTTGGCTGATCTCACGGCCCGGTTCAGTTTGGCCCTGGCAGATAGAAGAACATCTTTATCCCCGGACTTGAGCACAGCGATCCGTGCCTTCACAAGCTCACGTACCTCCCTAGTAAACCAGGGTTTGTTGTTGGCTCTTGTGGTGATGTTTTTTATGACAGTCACATCCTCTATGCATTTGGATATGTATCCAGTCACACACTCTGTATATTCTGTTAAATTGGTATGCCGGTTGGTAGTTGCAGCCTCTCTAAAAACAGACCAGTCTGTATATTCAAAACAATCTTGAAGAGCTGAGGAAGCGTCCTCTGGCCATACTCTGATCTGCTTCAGAGATGGCTTATTCCTGGTGAATTGTAGTCTGTAATTTGGAATTAGCATGACAGAGAGATGGTCTGAGTTCCCTAGGTGGGGGTGGGGAACAGCTCTGAATGCCTCCTTGATGTTGGTGTAGACCTGGTCAAGAGTGTTCTCTCCCCTGGTCGAAAAGTTCACATATTTGTAGTAATGTGGAAGTACTGATGTCAATTTGGCCTGGTTGACATCTCCAGCAATTATGCAGACAGAGTTCGGGTTAGAGTTCTGCGTCGAGCTAACAGACTGATACAAGATGGACAGAGCGTCCCATATGTTCGCACAGGGTGGAATATACACAGCCGTGATGTTAATAGCTGCGAATTCTCTTGGCATGTAGAATGATCGGCATTTAAGTGTTAAAGATTCAAAATTCTTAGAGCAGTGGCTTGAGAATATTTCTGCACTTGTACACCAGTTGATGAAAATACATACGCCACCTCCCTGAGATTTACCGCAGAGCGCAAGACTTCTGTCCGCGCAAAATGTGGTATACCCTTCCACCTGGATGGCGTTGTCTGGAACAGTTAAGCCACATCTCTGTGAGAATGATAGCATTACAGTCAGTCACCCTTCTCTGTGTAATGTATTTTTTCGTGTATTGTGTAATTTGATAAGTAATCAGTCACATAAAATTACCTATGAAATGGCAGAAGTTTAGATAGTATTAAATTGATCCAATTGATATAAACTAAATATAACTAAAGTCCACTTATATAACTAATATAACTAATATGGTCAACTTCCACAGCCCAATTTGTTATAGTTATTGTTCTGGCTTCAGGTTAAAACTGAGAGACAATGACTCAGATGACAGCATTTAACACAGACAACATTTATTTTGGGGGAGGGGATTTTTCAGACAAAGAGAAACTCGATGACGCGATATCCAAATCAAGCTTGTGGGGTGGACAGTTGTCTTTATGCAGCTAACGACCTCAAACAGGTGCTTCTAATTTAGAATAATAAGTGGAGTGGAGGTGGACTTTTTAGAGGTGGACTAACAGGTCTTTGAGGGCCAGAATTTTTGCTGATTGGCAGGTGTTCAAATACTTATTTGCAGCAGTAACACAAATAAATTATTTAAAAAATCATACACTGTGATTTTTTTAGATTATGTCTCTCACAGTGGACATGCACCTAAGATGAAAATTTCAGACACCTCCATGATTTTGTGAGAACTTGCAAAGTCGCAGGGTGTTCAAATACTTATTTTCTTTACTGTATTTTGGACAAGTCCGAGTCGAGTTGAGAGTCATTAGGAAGTCTTTTTGTAGGCAAGTGCAATTTCAACTTGAGTTGCTCACATAAGTGCCCACCTCTGTATCTAGTTCACTTTAGAAAATTATAACAAAGTATTTTCTGCAATTCATTTAATGATAAAAAAGAGAACATGATCTTGGGTGGGAAAATGAGAAACCACTGACATTTCTGGATTTTACCAAAATGACTTTATTTCCATTTAGGACAGGTTGACTTTAATACCAGGAATCCATGATCCGCCTCATGCTCATGAACCTCATGCCGCCCCAGTTCCTGAAGTTCCTGTACTCTCCAGGACCGAAGTACCACATCCTGCCTCTGTAGTTGGGATGTTCGTACATGAGCCAGTGGCCGTCCATCACGTGACAGGAGTGGCAGCCGTCGGACCAGTGGTAGCGATCCATGAAGGAATCACAGTCATCTGTCATCTCCATCATCTGACCCATGAAGTTCTCCCTGTCATAGATCCTCATTCTGTGGGATCCTCTGTACTGTTTGGGAAGAAAACAAACCGTGTTGCTTTGGAGAAATCCTTCTGGAGCACATATAGTTAATTTCCAAAACTATATATCAGAGTTGATACTGTACCCGAGGGATCATGCGGCAAGACCTGATGTAGTTACCCGTCCCCCATCCCCACATGTTCATGTAGTCGGCGTACTCCCCCCTCTTCATGAAGTAGCTGTTTCCCATGTAGTTGGGGCGGTCGTACACCATCCAGCAGCCGCTCTCCACCCTGCAGGAGTGGCAGCGGCTCATGTAAGAGTTCATGTCAGAACAATCACCGGTGCACTCGTAGGAGCGACCCATGAAGTTCCTGTCCTCGTAGAAGATCACCTGTTTGGGTAGAAGCAATTAAAAGGACAATGAGGTCACTAGATTTCTGTAGGTACAAACAGCAACATTTCAATGATAATTTCAAATCATGAAGGTATATTAGAAAATGCTTCATTTTAAGTACCTACCTTGCCCATAGTCATGTTGACTGGTTGTCTGGTTTGGTTTGTCAGAGCTGTTTCTAACTGATGAACTACATCCTCCCTGGTTTAACTCTTGTATTTATACCTGACCAGGACCAAAGAATACGTCACTCCTGTTTTGTAAACTCCTGACCAAGCAACACAGCACAGAGGCCCATAAAGAGGTTTAGTTCTTTTACTACAATTACATGTGAATTTACAATGAATCCCTCAGGTCAGACAATGGTTATACCTTTTGTAAAATAAATAAATAAATAAATTAGGAAAAGGGAAATCATCCTATATACATATAAACCATTTTACCTTTGGTCTGTGTGAACGGCCTTTAAGAATCCTGTTTTTATGCATGAGTCATTTGGCAATAGCATGAAACTGTTTGTTTGGGGTCATTTAGTCATTTAGTTCATCTCAGCATTTTCCTGACTCAATAAACCAGAGTACTTTAGCAGTATTGTTGCTATGTACTGCAAATACAAAATAGCAGTGAAAGACCTATGGCAACCTCATTAGTTTATTAGTTGTTACACATGCTTTTTTTGTATTGTATTTACCAAAGCTTTTTTGTCAAGTACAACAGCTGCTCACTAAATTATTTTCATCGAATACATGTTTTCGAAATGATTCATAATAAATGTGTTCTCTAATTTTAAGAAATCAAACAAAAGATGCATCCCTGGCCAGCCTTGTTATGATAATCAGTTGAAGTAACCAGAAATATGGAAACAGAAAACAGTTCCATTTCTGATGCCTTTTGACATTTTATTTTATAATGAAACACTGCATTCAAGACTTCAAAGCAGTGGTCACAGTGCCAAAGTTTTTTTTTTAAGAATTTATGCATAAAATACATATCAGAACAAGAATAAGCATATTAGACAGTAATCAACAGTGCTTCATATTGTATATTATTTTACACAGTGTCACGTAAATAGATATATGTCAAGTAAGTGGTCAATAGCATAGACACACACACACACACACACACACACACACACACACACACACACACACACACACACACACACACACACACACACACACACACACATATATATGCTGGAATAAAGGCTGGAGAATGAGTTTGGAAGTCATAGAGAACATGGAGAGACGTAAGCCTGCTATCAGAACTACGGTCAGGCATGATGAAGGTCATAAAGGTACCTGAGAAGAACTCCAGGCTGTCCATACCTGAGATCTTGGAGACCTTGGAGATGGCCAAGCAAAGACTATCAGCTCAGGCTGCCTGAACAAATTCATAAGAGGAGCAGAAGCCAGGAGAATAAACAGAATGTCCCCCCATGAGCCATCAGAACAGATTAACAGCACGAGAACACACCCACCAAAGCTAGAGACTGAACTCTCTCAACAGAATCCAGTAACCATCGACCTAGATGATGTCCAAGAAAGGGTCTCAATGAAGAGTATGAAGTAGAAAATGGGGCAAACATCAGACACATTGTCTACATGAATGGGGCAAACATCAGACATATTGTCTACATGAATGGAGCAAACATCAGACATGTTGTCTACATGAATGGGGCAAACATCAGACATATTGTCTACATGAATGGCATCAAGCTGATCAAGATCAATGTCAGAAGTGAACGAGACATCGATTCACCAGGATATAGAGCAATGACATTGAAACATCATTTGGACTGGATAAGTGTGGTCTGATGGTCACAAGGAGTGGGAAGGTAATTACGACTGAGGAGATTGTTTGACCAGAAGATAACATGACGTTGAACGCATGCACGTGAGCTTTGGAGTCATACACAGGTAAATGAGAATCAAGAAGAGGCCACAAGGAAAGCGGCTACAGCCTAATAGCTACAAAAAGTGAGGTCTTGAGAAGTCACCTGGATGGCAAGAACAAGATCTGAGAGCTACACTCTGCGAGTCATCAGACACCCTGTGGACATAATAAGCCTTCCAACGGGGGAAATAGAAGCCACTGACATCAAGACAAGGAACCCCCTCACAATGCACGGAGGGCTTTATCCCAAATCCAGCACTCTGAGACTAAACACTAGGAGGAAGGGGACGGACTGTAGATTAGTGAGCGGGAGTGGTGATATCCAGGATGAAACATGGAAGATTGAGGAGTACACCAGAAAGATGGCTCCGAGTGATTAAGTGCTTAGTGAGCACCTCAGACAGCAGGAAACTGAAGTGGATGGGAGTGAGGAGGAACAGAAACCATCATGGGAGGATAACGCCCTGCACAGTGTGTGTACCATCAGCAAACAGTGGAAGTGGCTGATATGGAGAAATCCTACCAATGGATGGAAAAGGTTGGATTGAAAGAGCACAGAGGCACTAATCATGGCAGCAGAGGTACAAGCTCTTAATAGAAGATCTACAGAGGCTGGGATCTACCACACCAGACAGGACCCCAGAGGCAGGCTGGGCAAAGATGCCCCTGAGACAATCCAGCACATAACATTGGGGTGTAAGATGTTTGCTAGCAGAGCGTACATGAAACACCTTAACCACTTGGCTGGCATAGTATACAGAAACGTCTATGCCAGTAGGTCAAAGGTCAGAGTGGGATACACCCCCAAAGTTGGTGGCGAATGACTGAGCTAAGACCCTGCGGGGATTTCCAGATACAAACTGACAAAATTGTAACAGCCAACCAACCGGACATAGTAGTGATGGACAAGCAGCAAAAGAGGGCTGTGGTGATGGATGTGGCAATTCATGAAATGACACGACAGCAACATCAGGAAGAAGGAACGTGAGAAGATCAAGGAGGAGCTGCAACAGAAGTGAAAGGTGAAGGCAACTGGTTCCCATGGTAACGGAACACGAGGCCGTAGGATACCTCAAACTGGGATAATGGCTGATATATTTATAGTAGTTCATATATACATAGTACTATAGCAGGGATGGGCAACTTCCATGATAAAGAGGGCCAAAAAATTTTCAGCACTATTATTGGAGGGCCACATGACCACGCACTTCAAATAATTGGATATGAAAGACTACAAATTATTCTCCATAAGAACACATTTTAAATGAATTCAGATCTGTATGTTTATTGCACCAACATACATCTATTTTCTGCATATAAATGCATTAACATGTCCTTAATAAACAACAAAGACAAAACATTTGCTTAATAAAAAAGTGCAAAAAGGAATTTGAACTCCTTCATATCAAAGAACTGTAACACGTAGCGCGCTGCGGAGCGAGGAGGCGGACACAAACGCTGAGAAGAGCGAGATCTAATAAGGGGAATTCCGTAGGCGAAGTCGTTTGTACAGGGTCAAAACGGGGGAGCCGTCCAAATGGTCAACAGGACAGGCAGGAGTCGTAACAGGAGAGCCATTCACAACGGAAAAACACAATGGAGACGGAAAATACCAGAACAGCGATGACAGAGATAATCCACAAAACTGAACAAACCACAAATAACCGACAACGGGCGAAACACAGAGATACAAGTACACAGGACTAAACTAGTCCTGCTCTGTCGGTTTTTTTTCCTTTTAATTATTAAATTATTATTGATCTATTTGCGGGCCGCACTGAGTGAGGGCCGCCAGTTGCCCATCCCTGTACTATAGTATATATATACACTGCTAAAAAAAAAACAGGGAACACTCAACTAACACATCCTAGATCTGAATGAATGAAATATTCTCATAGAATACTTTGTTCTGTACAAAGTTGAATGTGCTGACAACAAAATCACACAAAAATCATCAATGGAAATCAAATTTATTAACCAATGGAGGCCTGGATTTGGAGCCACACACACAATTAAAGTGGAAAAACACACTACAGGCTGATCCAACTTTGATGTAATGTCCTTAAAACAAGTCAAAATGAGGCTCAGTATTGTGTGTGGCCTCCACGTGCCTGTATGACCTCCCTACAACGCCTGGGCATGCTCCTGATGAGGTGGCGGATGGTCTCCTGAGGGATCTCCTCCCAGACCTGGACTAAAGCATCCGCCAACTCCTGGACAGTCTGTGGTGCAACGTGATGTTGGTGGATGGAGCGAGACATGATGTCCCAGATGTGCTCAATCAGATTCAGGTCTGGGGAACGGGCGGGCCAGTCCATAGCTTCAATGCCTTCATCTTGCAGGAACTGCTGACACACTCCAGCCACATGAGGTCTAGCATTGTCCTGCATTAGGAGGAACCCAGGGCCCACCGGACCAGCATATTGTCTCACAAGGGGTCTGAGGATCTCATCTCGGTACCTAATGGCAGTCAGGCTACCTCTGGTGAGCACATGGAGGGCTGTGCGGCCCTCCAAAGAAATGCCACCCCACACCATTACTGACCCACTGCCAAACCGGTCATGCTGAAGGATGTTGCAGGCAGCAGATCGCTCTCCACGGCGTCTCCAGACTCTGTCACGTCTGTCACATTGTGAACCTGCTCAGTGTGAACCTGCTTTCATCTGTGAAGAGCACAAGGCGCTAGTGGCGAATTTGCCAATCCTGGTGTTCTCTGGCAAATGCCAAGCGTCCTGCATGGTGTTGGGCTGTGAGCACAACCCCCATCTGTGGACGTCGGGCCCTCATACCATCCTCATGGAGTCGGTTTCTAACCGTTTGTGCAGACACATGCACATTTGTGGCCTGCTGGAAGTCATTTTGCAGGGCTCTGGCAGTGCTCCTCCTGTTCCTTCTTGCACAAAGGCGGAGGTAGCGGTCCTGCTGCTGGGTTGTTGCCCTCCTACGGCCTCCTCCACGTCTCCTGGTGTACTGGCCTGTCTCCTGGTAGCGCCTCCAGCCTCTGAACACTACGCTGACAGACACAGCAAACCTTGCCACAGCTCGTATTGATGTGCCATCCTGGATGAGCTGCACTACCTGAGCCACTTGTGTGGGTTGTAGAGTCCGTCTCATGCTACCACGAGTGTGAAAGGACCACCAACATTCAAAAGTGACCAAAACATCAGCCAGAAAGCATAGGTACTGTGAAGTGGTCTGTGGTCCCCACCTGCAGAACCACTCCTTTATAGGGGGGGTCTTGCTAATTGCCTCTCATTTCTACCTGTTGTCTATTCTATAATATATTTGATTTTGTTCCATTTGCACAACAGCAGGTGAAATTGATTCACAATCCGTGTTGCTTTAAAGTGTTCCCTTTATATTTTTGAGCAGTATATATATATATATATATATATATATATATATATATATATATATATATATATATATATATATATATATATATATACACCGCGGCTAGTACGAGCACGATTCAGACATTTACAGCACCACCACAGCTCAGTAGTCAAATCAACATATCTCACTTGGAACAGAGGTAGCAGGGACAGCAAGGCATGCTTTGGCAAGTTGAGACAGCAAAGGATATCGGGAGCAGTGTGGGGATGCTAATGTGCTAATATGTGGACATGCTATTATTCTTTAAAAAGAACATGGCTGTGTAGTTGCAGCAAATTGTCAGTGACATACTTGGTCAGGCTCTGTTTGCACTTTTTGCACTCTGTATTGACAGAGAAGAACTTTTTGTTTTGCACATATTGTTTGCACTTGAAAAAAGAAGATTTTTTTATTTTATTTATATTATTTAAAATTTTATAAAATTTTATTTTAATTTCAATTTGTAGAGGAAGATCAAAAGTCCTGGATGAGCTGGAAGATCAAAAGTTCATGTTTATGTAACCAGGGCACTTTTCCTAGCCCGACTCTGCGTTGTGTTTTAAAGAGACATGACAGGACCACGACGGAATCTGCATCCGTTTATTCTGCACAAGATACAGAAGAGCAGAAAAAAACCGGCGGCAATCGCCCCGCTGATCTACCTCACTGTCAGGAACAGCACATGATTACTGCTTTCCCGTGTACCGACCTCTGCTCTCCTCCTAGACCTCGTCCCCTGCCTAGTCCCTTTGTACCTTCTGGCTTCTGTCTCACCGGCGTGACCCTGGACTTTCCTGACTACGATCACAGCACTCCTGCACCACACACCCTGAACAGAGTTTCTCGCCTGTTTGATCACTCTGTAATCGCTGTTTCAATAAAAGCGGCTATTATCCACACTTGGATCCTTGTCTGCCTAATCAGTACGTTACATAATACTTCGCCTTGTACAACGGATCCAGCGGACGTACCTGCACTCCTGGCTCAGCAAGGACATACCATCGCCGTACTCCAGGGAGAGGTTCGACAGCTCATCGTGGCTATGAACGTCCAGGCCATACAGTCAGTTCAATATCAAGCTGCTGCAGCCGCCGCTCCGCCAGTCTTTCCTCCCTGTATTCCTGTAGCAGTACCGGATCGGTATGACGGCTCTCCGGAACGTTGTCAGAACTTTTTAATGCAATGCTCCTTTTACTTCGAGCATCACCCTGCCCAGTACCCGACCGAGAAGCAGAGGATAGACTTCGTGTTGATGCATCTCACTGGAGAGGCCGGTGCCTGGGGAACCGCCCTGTGGAACAGCAAAGACCAGTCTCTCAAGTCTGAGGAGCAGTTCTCTGCGTTGTTCAAGTCGGTGTTCGACCACCCGGCTGCAGGCAGAGACGTGGGCACCCTGTTGTGCGAAATACGCCAAGAGCAACGTAGCGCAGCGGATTATGCTCGAGAGTTCCGTACCCTGGCTGCCGGTAGCGGGTGGAGCGAACCAGCCCTCAAGACCGTGTTCCGTAAAGGATTAAGACAGGATTTGCAAGTGGAGCTCGCCTGTCGCAGTGAAGAACAGTCGCTGTCGGAATTCATTCAAACAGCTGTGAACGTCGACAAGCTGTTACTCGCCCGCTGTCAGACGTCTTGTGGGAATCCATCCTCCTTCGCATCGTATCGACAAGCCCTGCCATTGCCTGACACACCAGGAGAGGGTGCGGAGCCTATGCAATTAGGCAGGACCCCACTGTCCTCACACGAAAGGTCTCGGCGTCTTCAGGAGAACTTCTGCCTGTACTGTGGTGAGAGCGGCTCGCGCTGGAGAGGAGAGCCCCACCAGCAGACACGTAAGCAACCCCGTTTCTGCTTAGATCGTCACAATCAACTGAATGTGCCTGTGCAAGTCATCTGGGGTGGCATGTCCACTCACTTGTCAGCACTTGTAGACTCTGGGGCTGCAGGTAATATCCTAGATGTTGACATGGCCCGCCGAATTATGTATTCCCACTACGTCAGTCAGTCCTCCCTTACGAGTTAACGCGCTGAATGGCCAACCTATAGGTGAGGGATTGATTACCCAGTGTACGGTGCCAGTCACGCTCCAGATAGGTCTATTTCATACCGAGACTGTTCAGTTCCTGCTCCTGCCATCGCCCCGTGATCCTGTTGTTCTTGGTTTTCCCTGGCTGTCTCTACATAACCCGGATATCTCCTGGAAAACTAGAGAGATCGCGAAATGGGCTTCTCACTGCTTCAAGCATTGCATGCACTTACCTCTCCGGTCTTCGTCCATAGAAAGCCCCAATTCCCCTCTCGAAACTGCCATTCCTGCTCAGTACCGGAGTTACGCAGACGTCTTCTGTAAAGAAAGCGCCAGTCACCTGCCACCACACAGACCGGGGGACTGTGCTATTGATCTGCTGCCCGGCTCCCCGCTCCCACGCAAAACGAAACCATACCCTTTGTCCCGTCCTGAAGATTCTGCAATGGAAAAGTATATAGACGAGGCCCTTCGGAAGGGGTTTATCCATCCCTCTACATCACCCGTAGCTGCAGGGTTCTTCTTTGTAGAGAAGAAGGATGGAGGGCTGCGTCCCTGTATAGACTATCGCTCTTTAAACGCTGTCACCTCCAAGTTCGTGTACCCCCTTCCGTTCATCTCTGCATCGCAAGAGCGCCTCAGGGAGGCGCGTGTATTCACCAAGTTGGACTTGCGGAGTGCATATAACCTGATTCGCATTCGTGAGGGGGACGAATGGAAAACTGCATTTGTGACTGCCCAAGGCCACTACGAGTATCTCGTCATGCCGTATGGACTTGCCAGTAGCCCGTCTGTCTTCCAGGCTTTCATGGATGACATATTCCGTGACTTGATAGGGAAGTTTGTCATAGTTTACATAGATTACATCCTGATATATTCCACCTCCGTCGCGGACCATGTCCGTCATGTCACTGCAGTGCTGGCCCGCCTACGGCAGCATCGCCTCTACGCCAAAGCGGAGAAATGCGAGTTTCATCAGACCTCCGTGACCTTCCTCGGTTGCACTTTATCCCCTAGGCAAATCTCCATGAACCTGGACAAGGTGTCGGCTGTCACGCAATGGCCTGTGCCCCGAACGAGAAAGGAACTGCAGCGTTTCATCAGGTTTGCCAACTTCTATCGCCGTTTCATCAGGGGTTTTGGTTTGCTGGCCACTCCGCTCACCAACCTCCTTCGGGGTGGGCAGCATCTGCGGCTGGACTGGACACCCGAGGCTGATCAGGCGTTTTTGTTGCTTAAGAGGGCGTTCACCTTGGCGCCTATTCTGCATCTCCCTGATCCCCAGGTTACTTTTGTGGTGGAGGTCGATGCCTCGGAGGTGGGTGTGGGAGCAATTCTCTCCCAACGCCAAGGAAACCCCCCTAAATTGGTCCCTTGTGCCTTCTACTCCAAGAAACTACAACCGGCAGAGCAAAACTACAACGTTGGTAACCGGGAACCTCTAGCGATAAAACTTGCTTTAGAGCAGTGGAGACACTGGTTAGAGGGGGCTGAACATCCGTTTGTCGTCTACACAGACCATAAAAATCTGGAATACCTGAAGGAAGCCAAGGGACTGAATCCCCGACAAGCCAGATGGGCGTTGTTCTTCTCCCGGTTTCGATTCTCCGTTTCCTACCGGCCTGGTTCAAAGAACACTAAAGCAGATGCCCTGTCACGTATACATGAAAAGGATCCCACGGACAAAATACCGGAGTATGTACTGCCTCGCACCTGTTTCCTGGCTGCTGTTCGTTGGGACCTTCCAGGCGAATTGGAAGACGCTCTAAGCAGTGATCCCATCCCTGACGACTGCCCAGAAGGAAAGCAGTATGTTCCTGTGTCGCTGAGAGGGCGCTTCCTACAGCTTGCACACGATACCACAGGTACTGGTCACCCCGGAATCACACGCACTACACATCTCCTGTCACGGCGGTATTGGTGGGTGTCCCTGACAGACAATGTGCGGGACTATATATTGGCGTGTAGCGTATGCGCTAAGAGTCGCACTCCTTGAACACTCCCTGTAGGGAAACTATTACCGCTCTCGATTCCACGCCGTCCCTGGTCACACATAGCGATGGACTTTATCACTGACCTGCCCAAGTCCGAGGGGAATACAGTCATTTTAGTCGCAGTTGACAGATTCTCGAAAATGTGTCGCTTGATTCCCTTTTCAGGGCTGCCCACTGCCATGGAAACAGCCCAAGCCGTTTTTACTTTCGTTTTCCGCGTCTTCGGGTTACCAGAAGATATTGTCTCAGATCGCGGAGTCCAATTCAACTCACAGTTGTGGAGGCAGTTCTGCTAATTGCTCGGGGTCGCAGTCAGCCTTACCTCCGGGTATCACCCTCAGTCTAACGGGGAAGTGGAACGAGTGAATCAAGAAATAGGGGGATTCCTAAGGCGATACTGGACGACTGGTTCAAGAACGGCGCGTGAAAATGGGAGCAGGCCCACGTACACCTACGCCGTGCCCTGCATACTCTGAGACTCCGTGCTGACCATTGCCGCCTGCCCACCCTGGTCCACCACCCGGGTCAGAGAGTGTGGTTGTCCACCCGTAACCTGAACCTGCGACAGAATTGTAAGAAGCTCAGCTCGAAGTACATCGGGCCCTTCAAGGTCTTGAGTCGAGTCAATGCGGTGACCTATAAATTGCAGCTCCCTCCTCAGTATCGCATACATCCTGTCTTTCATGTTTCACTGCTTAAGCCTGTGTTTTACAGCCCCATGTCTGCTGCCGCGCCGCTCGCCAAGCCACCTGAGCTGCTGGAGCTCGACGGTCGCCCTGCCTACCTCATTCAGGACATCCTGGAGTCCCGTCGGCGTGGGAGGGCTATGGTCCCGAAGAACGGGTGTGGGTCCCCGCGCGGGATGTGTTGGACCCTCCTCTCATCGCTGAATTCCATGCTGCTCATCCTAACTTCCCTGCTCCCAGGCGTCGTGGCCGGCCCCCGTCTAACCAATCTGTTGCGGCTGGAGCCGCTCGTCAGAGGGGGGGGTACTGTCAGGAACAGCACATGATCACCGTGTGATGCGGTTCACCTGCCGCTCATCACCCCTCCCCTTTCGCAACTATTTAAGCTTCCTCCTCTCTCTTCCGGGTTGCGAAGTATTGTTGCCATGCCACATACCAAGCGTTTTCTCAGTGTTACTGCTTTCCCGTGTACCAACCTCTGCTCTCCTCCTAGACCTTGTCCCCTGCCTAGTCCCTCTGTACCTTCTGGCTTCTGTTTCACCGGCGTGACCCTGGACTTTCCTGACTACGATCACAGCACTCCTGCACCACACACCCTGAACAGAGTTACTCGCCTGTTTGATCACTCTATAATCGCTGTTTCAATAAAAGCGGCTATTATCCGCACTTGGATCCTTGTCTGCCTAATCAGTACGTTACACTCACGCATCAGCATGTAAAACAAAAGAGCACGCGCGAAGCAAGGGCTAATGCTACGGCTAAATACACATTAAACAGGCACATGATTTGAAACCACATTTACCGTGTTGTATAGTGATATTACAATGAATTAAGAGAAAAATAATAACCAGCACAGAGCACATTGCATACGTGCACAAGATACAGAAGAGCAGAAAAAACATGAGACCGGCGGCAATCGCCCCGCTGATCTACCTGCCAATTACAACCAATGCTTTTAGCTCTATATGCTCTACATATACATGAACTTGCAACACTACAAATGGTATTAAACTTGTAAAACATTTTGTGCAATACACAATGAAGAACCTCGAAACACTAACATGTCTAGCGTGTCTGTGGTTGTAACGGCGCTCGCGCCACGGAGCGAGGAGACGGACACAATCGCTGAGAAGAGCGAGATTTATTGTAGGACATATCATATTCATCGTCGTAGTGGCAGGCAGGGGTCATAACAGGAGAGCCATCAAGGTTGGACAGGTACAGGGGCATAATGACATAGAAAGCAACAAACGACAGCGGGGCAACACGAAACCGAGAAACACATAAACGGTCAGACATCCAAAACAACCGACCACCAGACTGGGGAAATACAGGGACTATATGAACACTGAACTAAACCAGGAACAGGTGGGGACGATTATGACAGGGGCGTGGCGGACAATCAGGGAATCTCAGAGACAACGAGCGGGGCAGGGTAAACAGGCACGGAACACAGACACGAGGGAACCCAGAGTGGCAGCTACGAGAGGGGGCGTTGCCCTACGTGACATAACCCCCCCTCAAAGCGTGCCACTCCGGGGCACGCAAGGGCAGACAGGACAGGGACACCGACTAGGACAGGACAGGGAACTACAGCACACGGCGAGGGACAGGAACAGCAGACACAGGACAGACCAGAGGGACAGGACCGGGCAGAACAGGACATGGGACCTGGGGCATGGCAGGGACAAAGACAGGGGACATGGAGACTGGCCAGGAGCTGGGCCGGGACACGGCATGACACGGGACACAGGGGGGCAGGACAGGGCCAGGGCGAGGCACAGGAGCAGGACTGGACAGGACAGGACTGGGGACAGACACGGGAGCGGGGCCAGGGGACAGGGCAGGGGCGTACATGGAGGCAAACACGGCGTGGACGACAGAGACCGGGACAGGAACAAAGTGGGTCAAAACTTGGGGCAGTGACATGGGGACAGGGACAGAGACGACACCACCGGAAACAGATACGGGAACAGGAACGCAGACCTTGACAGACACAACCACGGGGACAGGGACCAAAACAAAACCAGGGATGGGACCAGGGAGCAAGGGGAACACGGGCAACGGAACATAGGAGGCACAGGGCGGAGCAGGGGGAACACAAAGTCCATGCCCAACAGGGGGCAGCACAGTCTCAAAGGCAACAGGCGGGGTCCGCTGGCGTCCAGCGGGGACAGGAGCCGGCAGGCGGGCAGCGGGGACAGGAGCCGGCAGGCGGGCAGCGGGGACAGGAGCCGGCAGGCGGGCAGCGGGAACAGGCAGGGTCCGCTGGCGGGCAGCGGGGACAGGAGCCGGCAGGCGGGCAGCGGGAACAGGCAGGGTCCGCTGGCGGGCAGCGGGGACAGGAGCCGGCAGGCGGGCAGCGGGAACAGGCAGGGTCCGCTGGCGGGCAGCGGGAACAGGCAGGGTCCGCTGGCGGGCAGCGGGAACAGGAGCCGGCGTGGACGACCTCTCCTGGGTCACGGGGACAGGAACCGGCGTGGACCTCCTCCGGGGCGCGGGGACAGGAACCGGCGTGGACGAGACGTCCTCGGGGGGCGTGACCGCCATGCTGACGTCCTCGGGGGGCGGAACCACCGGGCTGACGTCCTCGGGGGGCGGAACCACCGGGCTGACGTCCTCGGGGGGCGGAACCACCGGGCTGACGTCCCCGGGGGGCGTGTCCGCCATACTGACGTCACCGGGGGGCGTGTCCGCCATACTGACGTCACCGGGGGGCATGTCCGCCATACTGACGTCATTCCAGGTTTCAGCCAGCCACTCCTTTGTCGAGTGGCTTGTACGACCCCCAAAAAAATTCTTGGGGAGCTTACGGGGGTTGGCTTCCGGGAGTAGCGGAGGGAGGTCTTCTTCCAGCGAGACGACGACCTCATGCACTGTGGCGGCGGGGCTCTGAACTGGGGGCGTGGTCTTCTTCCTTCCCCGGTCTGGCCTGCGCCTGGAAGAACATACAGACACAACTGCTTCTCGGTGGCTTTCATTGTGACTCCGCCTCGTCGGAGGTATCGGGAGCTCACAATGGCTTTTGAAAGCCAACCGAGAGCCAAGCCAACGCTCGTCTGCACATTCATTCCGTCTGCTCGACTCTCGCGCTACAGGCTGGAGTCGGGCAGACACATAGCGCTTATCAGGGAGCTCGTCACAAAAGCTGGAAACCGAAAGTGATTTCGCTTTGTTTTTATAGCGACGAGACTCCCCTGTACCCACAGCGCAAGGGGAATTCCTGTCTCTGGTTCGTTCACGCTGTAATACCGGAGAGTCGAACCGAATTAAACCAGCCAACATCTCATTACAGCGATTGAACTTACCAGAGTCTCGCTCTCTCGCTGTGTCCTTGAATGGTCGGTTGTTATGTAACGGCGCTCGCGCCACGGAGCGAGGAGACGGACACAATCGCTGAGAAGAGCGAGATTTATTGTAGGACATACCATATTCATCGTCGTAGTGGCAGGCAGGGGTCATAACAGGAGAGCCATCAAGGTTGGACAGGTACAGGGGCATAATGACATAGAAAGCAACAAACGACAGCGGGGCAACACGAAACCGAGAAACACATAAACGGTCAGACATCCAAAACAACCGACCACCAGACTGGGGAAATACAGGGACTATATGAACACTGAACTAAACTAGGAACAGGTGGGGACGATTATGACAGGGGCGTGGCGGACAATCAGGGAATCTCAGAGACAACGAGCGGGGCAGGGTAAACAGGCACGGAACACAGACACGAGGGAACCCAGAGTGGCAGCTACGAGAGGGGGCGTTGCCCTACGTGACAGTGGTTTACAACAGGCCATGCTGTACTAAATTTAAAATCACCATAAAATCACCGCTTTAAGGGCTTATTTAATTATATATTTATTTCTTGCTCATATATATATATATATATATATATATATATATATATATATATATATATATATATATATATATATATCAATATAGGTCTTATGAATATCAATAGGAAGGAGAAATGGAAGAGACTACCTCACACATCAGCATGTAAAACAAAAGAGGGCGAAGCTGATGCTTCAACGGTATTTGAGTCTCTGAATGCCCCACCTCCAAGATTACTCCTTCAAAATATGAGTCTCCTGTGTTTTATTGGCGAATTCAGTGTAGCAGTAGTCTTTAAATAAATTAAACGATTGGTAAAAATACAGTGAAACCATATTAATTTCGCTACACTTACATCATGCATGTTAATGCATCATTTTAGTTTTCTTAGTTTGTCATTTAGTTTCTCGTCTCGTTCTCGTGAACCCAATAATATATATATATATATATATATATATATATATATATATATATATATATATATATATATATATATATATATATATACACAGTTGTGATCAAATTTATTCAACCCCCACTGAAATAAAGTGTTTTGGCCAGTTTGACATTGATTTTGATCATTTCAGTCATCTTATATACAATTATATCAAAGAGGCACTTATAAATTAGACAAACATAACATAATATTTATGATGGAATAACCACAAATGTCTTTACTGTGCTCACATCATTATCAGTTTTATTCAACCCCCTAGTGACATTATTTTTTAGTACTTAGTACAACATCCTTTTCCAGTTATGACAGCTTTCAAGCGTGAAGCATAGCTTGACACAAGTGTCTTGCAGCGACCTATGGGTATCTTAGCCCATTCTTCATGGGCAAAAGCCTCCAGTTCAGTCACATTCTTAGGCTTGCGCACTGCAACTGCCTTCTTTAGGTCCCACCAGAGGTTCTCAATTGGATTTAAGTCTGGTGATTGCGATGGCCACTCTAGAATGTTCCAGCCTTTCATGTTCAACCATGCTCTAGTGGACTTGGATGTGTGCTTCGGATCATTGTCCTGTTGGAAGGTCCAACGTCTCCCAAGCCGCAGGTTTGTGACTGACTCCATCACATTTTCCTCCAAGATCTCCTGGTACTGAAGGGAATTCATGGTACCCTGCACACGTTGAAGCTTTCCTGTACCATTAGAAGCAAAACAGCCTCAAAGCATAGTTGACCCCCCGCCATGCTTCACAGTAGGCAAGGTGTTCTTTTGTTCATAAGCCTGGTTCTTCCTTCTCCAAACATAGCGCTGGTCCATTGTCCCAAACAGTTCTAATTTAGTTTCATCTGACCACAGTACACTGTTCCAAAACCTTTGTGGCTTGTCCACATGACTTTTGGCATACTGCAGTCGACTTTTCTTGTTCTTTGGAGTCAGCAAGGGGGTGCGTCTGGGCGTTCTGGCATGGAGGTCTTCGTTATGCAGTGCGCGCCTTATTGTCTGAGCTGAAACTTCAGTGCCCACATCTGACAGGTCTTTTTTCAGTTCCTTAGCAGTCACGCGGGGATTTTTCTCCACATTACGCTTCAGGTAGCGCACAGCAGTCGCGGTCAGGATCTTCTTTCTGCCACGACCAGGTAACGTTTCCACTGTGCCCTTTAACTTGAACTTGCGAATGATACTTCCGATAGTGTCTCTTGGAATATTTAACAACTTCGCAATCTTTTTATATCCATTGCCATTCTTGTGAAGAGCAATAACCTCTTCTCTTGTCTTCTGGGACCATTCTCTTGCCTTCACCATGCTTGGAAACACACCAGTAGATGTCTAGAAGGAGCTGAGTATCACAGTCCTTTTAAATCTGCCTAATTGGTGCTTATCATGCTTGATTGCTGCTCGTTGACATCCACAGATGTTTTCAATACCTGATGGAAAACACTGGAATGAACCTCTGTTCTTAGGAGTGGTAGTCATAAAGGGGTTGAATAATTGTGTCAATGAAGAAATCACAAAAAGGCCATTTAATACTTTATGACAAAAAAAAATGATGCTATCTTAGTTGCATTTACTTCTTTAACAAGTCCTTGTAAGATTTCATTATGAACACAATTACAAATGTGCACTGAATTCCATAAAACCCTTCGCAGCATTGGGGGTTGAATAAATTTGATCACAACTGTATATATATATATATATATATATATATATATATATATATATATATATATATATATATATATATATATATATATATATATATATATATATATGTCGACGGGGCTGATCGTCACACCCAATATATATATATATATATATATATATATATATATATATATATTGGGTGTGACGATCAGCCCCGTCGACAGGGGGGGACAACCGGGTCTGTTGTCCCGGGCCCTAGGGCCAGGGGGGCCCATCAAAGAGCCCAGCAATTTATTTTTTTTTAAAGTCTATAATTTTTAAATAATCTTGAAATCTTTCATTAACATAAAATTATGTACTCATAATAAGCTCAATGGCTCAAATATATATGTTTTTTACCTATCTGCATATTTTCCATTAAGTGCATACACCCCCGCCTCCCACTGGAAAATGGTTTGATCCAGCACCGACCGTAGCCGGCTGGTACTGACCCAACAGCGGTAAATACAGTGGTGGGTAGTTAAAGTAAATACAGAAATCTGGAGCGCAGAAAAGAAAGGAAAAACATTTACCTGACAAATTTTAAAGTTGCATTGTGTTCCAGGTTTGAAAAGTGCTGGAATTTAGGCTAAAGTACTTGAAAATGCTTGAAATTGTAACTACTTCGTTTCACAACAAATAGCTGTCTGACTGAACAGTTCTCGTGAAGACGTTAAGATTGGGCGTTTTGAAAATAAACAACCATTAAATAATTATTTCGAATCATTTCGAGTATATGTATAAATATTTAACTTAAATGATGTTTATGGTGACTACAAAAAAGGGGAAAAAAGTACTCCCTCCTCACTGATTCGTCAGAAGCCCAGCAGAACCAATGACTGGAGCCCACACGTCGTTGAGGTACACGTGTCTGGCAGCGAGAGAAAAAAACTCTCTGGTGATGTAATTAGGAGATGACATGCTCAGCTGACACAGTAGGGGGAGTTTGCTTCACTCTCTGTGTAGGCTGCAGGTTTTCACCCCTGAGGGTTAGCGCACACTCAAAGACACGCAGACAGACAAATGGCACATGGTGGAATGCAACGCTGAGGGTGTATAATCGCCTCTTTAGTTGTTAACGGTCTTCCCTGATGGGAACTGGGTGGAGTGGGAGACATGCCAAATAACACAACTAAGACTGAACACATGGCGGCTTCATCAGACTCCTCATCAGACCACCACTACAGCTGCCGCCGTCTCAATGTCATTTTCATACCGTTCCTGAAAAGGACAATTTACTATTTCTGTGGAGTTCTCTGAGCTCCTTTCAGCCTCTCGGCGAGTCCACACGTTCATCCCTCATTCCTGCAACTGCATAGCTTTCACATTAGTGTCAGTGTAGTCACTGAATAATTCACAATAGTAATTCAATCATTTCCCTTAAGATTAATAACTGTAAAATAAGCCTGGCGTTTAAGATGCTAACTGGAAACTTTGGCACTGTGGGAGATTCGAGACAGGGGTTGCACGTGGGGGAAGGGGGGGTGTTAGTGGATGCGGGACACCAGGGCCATGCAGGAAGGGGGGGGGGGGGGGTGTATGTACAGGGTCCTGGTCCTGAAGCTCGTATGACATGCACCTTTATTGGTGTGGATGGGAGGCGTTTTACAGGTCTACAGGTTCTGAAGCTCTGACCTAGAGTCAGTACATTTACAGGTCTACAGGTTCTGAAGCTCTGACCTAGAGTCAGTACATTTACAGGTCTACAGGTTCTGAATCTCTGACCTGGAGTCAGTACATTTACAGGCCTACAGGCTCTGAAGCTCTGACCTGGAGTCAGTACATTTACAGGTCTACAGGCTCTGAAGCTCTGACCTGGAGTCAGTACATTTACAGACCTACAGGTTCTGAAGCTCTGACCTAGAGTCAGTACATTTACAGGTCTACAGGTTCTGAATCTCTGACCTAGAGTCAGTACATTTACTGGTCTACAGGTTTTGAATCTCTGACCTAGAGTCAGTACATTAATAGACCTAAAGGTTCTGAATCTCTGACCTGGAGTCAGTACGTTTACAGGTCTACAGGTTCTGAAGCTCTGACCTAGAGTCAGTACATTTACAGGCCTACAGGCTCTGCATATGAGTGGTGAATCAGCTACGTCTCCAGAGTACAGACCAAAACCAACCCAAATGATCTGCTGGGTTTTAATACTCTACATTAATTAATTCCTGTACAATCTGTTTCCCACAGAGACCGAACAGCCAGCCTG
This sequence comes from Brachyhypopomus gauderio, assembly GCF_052324685.1. Taxonomy (NCBI): domain Eukaryota; kingdom Metazoa; phylum Chordata; class Actinopteri; order Gymnotiformes; family Hypopomidae; genus Brachyhypopomus; species Brachyhypopomus gauderio. The sequence continues at coordinate 47,107,579 of NC_135211.1, read as the reverse complement.
GTTTAACCCTTGTATTTATACCTGACCCAGACCAAAGAATGCATTACTCCTGTTGTGCAAACTCCTGACCAAGCAACACAATGCAAAGGTCCACAGAGAGCTGCAAGTTTACAATGTCAATGTATCCCTCAGGCCAGACAACATCTATACATGCATAAGGGGGAGGGCAGGGGGAAGGTAATGATCATTTTTACGTCCTATTTGCAAACAAGTCATTCTGTCATGTGGGTATGTGAGCAGGTAGGTAAGTAAATAAATTAATCCATTAGTGTTTTTCAACCTTCACTATGGACTCCATGTTGCCAAGGTTTTTATAAAATGGTAGTGTGATTATCGTGTTTTGGTGCTATGGATGTAGTCATGAGTGTGCACACAAACACACACGCTGTCTTGCTCGTGCTTGGCTAGACCAGATCACAGGTTCCAAGCGTTTGTCAAAACATGCAAGGGACAAGGTCACCCACGGAGAAATGGATGCACCTCTTTGTTTAAGACTGTCGTCTGGCAATCCATCTCAATGCTGCCTCTATAATGAACGCTCAATAGTCTCCTGTACGGCCTCTGTCTCAACCACGTTCGCACTGTCACCGGCGTTAAGGAGGGGATGAAGAAAAATGACTGGAGATAGCAGTTCCATTTAGAGGCAGTGGGATCGCTGGAGAAGCAAGACTTGTCCTCCACGTGTCCGAATCCATCCTGATCTTCAAATAGAGATCTGCCTTATTGCAGCGCAGGACGCTCTGAGAGGAACCTGCCAGCGATCGTCTGCGCTGCCCATCGGACAGGGAGGACCTTGCGGGTTAGCCGCTCTGCCTTCGAGGATTGATTCTTGTAGATGAAAGAAAATGCGCTTTTAAAAGCCGAAGTCGTGGTTTCGCTTGCTGGTTTCAGTGTTCCAGGATGCGTTGTAAAGGTACACTGGCACTTTGTAATCAAAACCAGAGCTCAAGGGCCACAAGCAAACGGCTACTACTGTGAAGGAGCGTGATCGCTCTTACAGGACCACAGCATCATGAAACACAAGATGTCAGGAACCAAATCACATGAGGCATTAAAAATACTTCTGATTACTGTGCACAGAGTAACCTCTGACTGCTTCACAAAAACACGCACATACATATGGCCATGACCTTGCTTGTGTTTTACTCATACTGAACTAAACAAATAACAAATATATTTTACATATATTTAAAGTATTTTAAACCAAAGATCTATTAATTAGCCAAGGCACCACTATAAGATATAGAACAGCAGTAAACTGTATTACACTGGGCCAGGTACACATGTATATTAGTGTCCAGGAGAATAAATAGTAAACTGCATTACATTGGGGCAGGTACACAGGTATAGTAATGTCTAAGAGTATAGTAAACTGGATACCTTGGGGCAGGTACACAGGTATAGTATTGTCCAGGAATAGAGTAAACTAGATTAGCCCGGGCAGGGAATACAGCTATGGCAGTGTCCAGGAATACAGTAAGATGGATCACCCTGGACCAGGAACACAGATATAATAGGGTCCAGGAGTTCAGTATGGTGCAGTGATTTAGACTGGACAGGTATCTCAACACTCCAGAGAACAAACTGGCCTTTGATTGTTTCACTCCATTCCCAAGCTCAAAGCTTTAAAACATTGTTACAAACTGCTTGAAGATATTTCCCCAGCACAAGCACTTCTTCAAAGTGAAATTTCAAACGTGCAGTAAAGGCACGAGGTGTTAAGAGGCAGAAACAAGTGTGTGTGTTGGAAACGTATGTGAACGCGTGTGAATGTGTGTGAACATGTGTGAATGTGTGTGAACATGTGTGGAATAAAATATATAGGGTAACATCTGGTTTCATAAACTAAACAAAACGGTGTGTGAGCAGGATATTCATGTATATTTCAGTTGCATACAAGGATCTTCTCAACCAGTTTGAGGGGAAAGGCCTCATTTAATATGTGTTCTTATATGTTCAGTACTGACTGAGGAAGATTCTTCATTTTTGATAAATAATTAAATGATTTCCTGGCACTGGGTTCAAAGTTTTAGACCCTTGTTTAAATCCTAGATGTTTCCATGTCTTGATTTTTTTCAATGATACAACAAAATCTGGCATCAGTCTGGATTTCCAGCTGAGTTTCATGGACACAGGGACCGACACACTGTAACCGCTGGAAATTTGAGCTGTTCCATTCATTTGAGCTGTTGAATGGTGCTGAGCTCGAATTATTCCTAAACACCAATATCCATTTCAGATTCATGTCCCTAAACATAATAAAATTAAGAACACACTCATGAAGAGGCCCACTGAACACCTCTTTTACGCAGCACAAAACACCTCTCTCCTCTGGGCCGCACAGGAACACAGTGTGCCTGAAAATCTCTCCCTATGTCTCCCAATCCAAACTTCCTCCTAACACATCTAATGATGCAACAGCAAGTAACTCTGGGAAAGTGACACTGGCTGCTCATGGCAAACACTTACAGCCTCTGATTAACAGCAATGCATCATTTGTAGGGTTACTGGATTATCCAGTTTCCACCCAGCACACCATTCACACATGACACCACACTAACGACCTTCTCTAATTGCTCAGCCACTGGAGCAGGGACGCTGGCTTTACCGGGCACTATTTTTAGCATGTACCCTGGGGGTGTAGATATGTTATTATTTAGGAAGGTCCCTACCCTGGCAAATATTCAATACCATTACAGGTGAACATACACTGACCTTGACTGGTAAACTGCCCACACTCTGTGTACCTCTCACATAGAGGCAATTGCAGAATGTATCCACTGGGAGTTCCAGAATTCTCCTTTCACTGTACAGGAAGCCGTGGGGGACAACTTTCCTCTGGATTACCTTCTACTCGGCCATTACTGCCTAAGTGGATTAGATCCCCCAGCCTGGACAGCAGCAATTTACAGACTGCACTTTGCTATTGCCAATTAGAAAGCCTTGTCCGTTAATCAAAACCTACCAGATATAAACAAACGGAGCAACAGAAATGATCATTACTCTGGCACTGCGTAACTAGTGGAAATGTGTAGATAGTAAATTATAGAATTTCTGTTGCGCTAAATTCTAGAGTTGTTGGCGTGCAGTGCACAGCACTATAAGCCAGATTTCCCATAATGCAGTGAACCTTTTATCCCACACTAGCCCCCCCACTGATCCTCCAGACGACTGCTCTTAAAACACTGGGAACAACATGAGCTGGGGTTGGAAACTCGTGGTCAAAGCCATCCAACACGGAGGAAACAATGAAGACTTTAACAGTGTGAGAAGGTTCGTAGCCACAGATTTCTTCGCTTCTCACTGGCATGGAGAGAAACACGAGTGGAAGGATTTGCAAATATGTTAATGTAGTGTTGTGAAAAGTAATAGTGAAGTGTGTGTGTGTTTGTGTGTGTGTGTGTGTGTGTGTGTGTGTGTGTGTGTGTGTGTGTGTGTGTGTGTGTGTGTGTGTGTGTGTGTAGGTCCTGAAGAAGGGATCATAGGTGGGTGTTAAAGAGTGCTTTGTCAGTTGCTACCGTTTCATCACTTTTTAGACAGAGTGAAAATCACCTACTGTAAATAAAGGTCTGAGAAACACACTCTCACTCTCACTCTCACACAAGGCGCACACACCTCACACCCCCCGATGTCATGACTTTGGTGCTATTCTAGCCATATGCTTCTTGCCTCCAATATTACACACCCTCATGCAACACACACAGGCACACACACACACACAGGCACACACACACACACCATGCAATACAACTCTGTTCTGGATATATGGCTGTATGAATATGGCTGCATGAAACAGATTTTGTTTTTCCGCATCCAGAACTTGCATTACAAAGTTCATCCTGCGTGATCCGAACAGTGACTCAGACAGACGGGGTGTGTCAGGGTGTCTAAACCAACCCAGTTCAGTCACCTTGCTGAATCCCAATGTGGGTTTGGATCCCACGTTTCCTGTGGAGCATGTTTACATTTGTCAACTGTTTTGAAATGACGACAAGCCAGAAAATCCTTCCGCGTCTCCAAGACCAAATCACAGCATATCCACAATACACTCACAGCACACTGCCGACCAATCAAGACGTGAGCTTATTCACCGTGGAAACACCACTGGTTGATGTGAAGGCATTCCAAACACATACATTCACAACTTTCTGTTAAATCCCTGGAACTGTGGAGAGCATACAGATCAGAAGACCCAGAGGAGGACTTCACAAACCAGTTTCAAAATTAGCAAGATAACTACAGCCAAAAGTCCAGGCTACCCAATAGGCAGAGATGTAGCAAACGTTCTTACAGGGCAGTGCTTAGGGCTGTCCTATAGGGCTTAGGTGGTTTAGCATGCAAAAAATTATATCATGAAGTACACTTCCCCCAATACAGCTCATCCCTATAATGAGAGTAATAATAGAGAGATAAGTAGTAATAATAATAATAATAGTACAGAGAAATTGTAATTTTCCATTTGCAGCACTAACATGCATCTGGCCAAAGCCTTTTCTCCCATAACCTCCAAACTACTGTTTTATCTAATGTCTCCAAGCTTCAGTGTTAAATCAATTTTTAACAAGCAATTATGCTGATTCGGATTACGCCCCTCCCAGTACGCCCATTAACTAAACATAGAGCCTTTGATTCGCTTAGAGTTAATTAATTTGTTCTGCTTAATTACCATAGAAGCAGGGTTATGACAGTGAAATAAAAGGCTTGTGTCGAAACCTGGTACCACTTCCAGAACATTCTCTTCGTCAGTGTCATTAGTGCCAGAGCGTGATTCGACTGAATGAAGCACCCAATCATGTCAGCTTGCTATTAACATGGAGAAATGCAATACACAATATAAGACCATATTTAAAGAAAAAGCACTGAAGGTTCAATAAAAGCACACAAACAAACAAACAAAAGACATCAGGTTGTTCTATTGAACAATGCCCCAAAGGTAATGACTCCACCTATCCGGGAAGGTTGAGTCGATTACCCAGGAAACTGACTAACAATTAATTGATTTAAAATGGTTTTGAAAACACAGAGGCCTACCTATTTCATCAACATGTCACACTGAGTTCTTATTTAACAACAAATGGTTTTTGTAGGTAAAAGGCCATGCTTTGATGCGATAAAGCCGTTCCTGACAAACACTCTGGGAGTCGTCTGCCACCGAGTCGTCCCGTGGGTGCGTGAGAGAATCCAAGCGGATCGGAACGCAACCAGGGCCAAGCGGATCGGGGCGCAGCCCGAGCTGTGGGATTAGCAGGAAGCACGTGGTGCACCATTCTGCCTTTCTCTGCATTCATGGTCTCTCTCTGCTCAGGCTGGGTAGCTGATGGCTTCAGGCTGATCCTCTGGCTTCCTTTCACTACGGGTGTGGCCATTTCAGTGTGACACTTAGTGGTTTCTCACTCTTTCAATTCATCCTCCTCTTTCCTCTTCTCTCCCTCTCTCTCTCTCTGCCTGTGCGTCCTCCCTCTATTGTAAACTTGAGATTAGACAGACACCGGGGTGTGGAAGGGGCAGAGTGGAATCTTTATTTGGATTTAGCTCTGAAAAGACGCCATGAGATTGTGGGGAGATCCATCGTCTCATTCTGGGCTCCCCTGATGTTTCCTGTCCTCCTCTCTGTCACAGGCCCCACGTCCTGCGTCACACAGACAGGCTTTGACAGGACCGGGCTCCTGTTCCATCTCCTGTCGTGCTGGGCCCTGAGAAGCCCCCTTGCTGGGTGAATTGGGAAAAACCGAAGTGGCACGCTGACGTTTATCCAGATGCTCCCCAACATGAAAGGAATGTATCAGGGGTCTTTAGGTTCCTGCTCGAAACCAGTTTGCAATCCAATGTTGACTTCAACTGGTTAGACTTTCACAGATTCGATTATCAATTGGTTGTCATCAATTATTAAATAGTAAAAAATAAAAACTTTGGAGTGAGTTTTGTAGCCTACTGTCAGTGATAGCCTAAAAATAGTAAAGAACACTCAAGAAAGTTTAGTGAGTCATAAATGTATAAAATATATCTATTATAAATACATTTTATTATTTATTATCATAAACATATACACATGTTTAATATTAAAAGTTTTTTCACCCCACTAAACAACTGCAGACTACACCCTCTAACTGGGGAAGGTGCACTATTTATCTATGGGTTAAGTGTTGACCGCAGGATTAAGAGTATTAAGGATTAAGTGTTAAAGATTATGAGTACTTGGGGGGGCCTAGAGATGTTTCCAGTTTTTCAACCTTCACAGGGGCGGGGCAGAGGGGGTGGGGCAGAGGGGGGGGGGGGGGGGGGGGGCAGAGGGCCAACTGTAACTCCAATTATGAAAAAAAGTTATCCTGACAAAAACTAAATTAATCAATAAGATAATATTAAGCTGACTATTTCATGAAAGGACTAAGAACCCTGAAGGGTCAACCAGGAAGATGGAATGTGACACCACAGCAGTGGAGTTATGAGGGAACATCACACCACAGCAGTGGAGTTATGAGGGAACATCACACCACAGCAGTGGAGTTATGAGGGAACATCACACCACAGCAGTGGAGTTGTGAGGGAACGTGACATCACAGTAGTGGAGTTGTGAGGGAACTTCACACCACAGCAGTGGAGTTATGAGGGAACATCACACCACAGCAGTGGAGTTGTGAGGGAACGTGACATCACAGTAGTGGAGTTGTGAGGGAACTTCACACCACAGCAGTGGAGTTATGAGGGAAAGTGACATCACAGCAGTGGAGTTGTGAGAGAACGTGACATCACAGCAGTGGAGTTGTGAGGGAACATCACACCACAGCAGTGGAGTTATGAGTGAACTTGACATCACAGCAGTGGAGTTGTGAGGGAACGTGACATCACAGCAGTGGAGTTATGAGGGAACGTGACATCACAGCAGTGGAGTTGTGAGGGAACGTGACATCACAGCAGTGGAGTTATGAGAGAACATCACACCACAGCAGTGGAGTTGTGAGGGAACGTGACATCACAGCAGTGGAGTTATGAGGGAACGTGACATCACAGCAGTGGAGTTGTGAGGGAACATCACACCACAGCAGTGGAGTTGTGAGGGAACGTGACACCACAGCAGTGGAGTTGTGAGGGAACGTGACATCACAGCAGTGGAGTTATGAGGGAACGTGACATCACAGCAGTGGAGTTATGAGGGAACCTGACATCACAGCAGTGGAGTTGTGAGGGAAAGTGACATCACAGCAGTGGAGTTATGAGGGAACATCACACCACAGCAGTGGAGTTATGAGGGAACGTGACACCACAGCAGTGGAGTTGTGAGAGAACGTGACATCACAGCAGTGGAGTTATGAGGGAATGTGACATCACAGCAGTGGAGTTGTGAGGGAACGTGACATCACAGCAGTGGAGTTGTGAGGGAAAGTGACACCACAGCAGTGGAGTTATGAGGGAACCTGACATCACAGCAGTGGAGTTATGAAGGAACATCACACCACAGCAGTGGAGTTGTGAGAGAACATGACATCACAGCAGTGGAGTTATGAGGGAATGTGACATCACAGCAGTGGAGTTGTGAGGGAACGTGACATCACAGCAGTGGAGTTGTGAGGGAAAGTGACATCACAGCAGTAGTTATGAGGGAACGTGACACCACAGCAGTGGTGTTATGAGGGAACGTGACATCACAGCAGTGGAGTTATGAGGGAACGTGACATCACAGCAGTGGAGTTGTGAAGGAAAGTGACATCACAGCTGTGGAGTTGTGAGGGAACGTGACATCACAGCAGTGGAGTTATGAGGGAACATCACACCACAGCAGTGGAGTTGTGAGGGATTGTGACATCACAGCAGTGGAGTTGTGAGGGAACATCACACCACAGCAGGGGAGTTGTGAGGGAACGTGACATCACAGCAGTGGAGTTATGAGGGAATGTGACATCACAGCAGTGGAGTTGTGAGGGAATGTGACATCACAGCAGTGGAGTTGTGAGGGAAAGTGACATCACAGCAGTGGAGTTATGAGAGAACATCACACCACAGCAGTGGAGTTGTGAGGGAACGTGACATCACAGCAGTGGAGTTATGAGGGAACGTGACATCACAGCAGTGGAGTTGTGAGGGAACATCACACCACAGCAGTGGAGTTGTGAGGGAACGTGACACCACAGCAGTGGAGTTGTGAGGGAACGTGACATCACAGCAGTGGAGTTATGAGGGAACCTGACATCACAGCAGTGGAGTTGTGAGGGAAAGTGACACCACAGCAGTGGAGTTGTGAGGAAAAGTGACATCACAGCAGTGGAGTTATGAGGGAACATCACACCACAGCAGTGGAGTTATGAGGGAACGTGACACCACAGCAGTGGAGTTGTGAGAGAACGTGACATCACAGCAGTGGAGTTATGAGGGAATGTGACATCACAGCAGTGGAGTTGTGAGGGAACGTGACATCACAGCAGTGGAGTTGTGAGGGAAAGTGACACCACAGCAGTGGAGTTATGAGGGAACCTGACATCACAGCAGTGGAGTTATGAGGGAACCTGACATCACAGCAGTGGAGTTGTGAGGGAAAGTGACACCACAGCAGTGGAGTTGTGAGGGAAAGTGACATCACAGCAGTGGAGTTATGAGGGAACATCACACCACAGCAGTGGAGTTATGAGGGAACGTGACACCACAGCAGTGGAGTTATGAGGGAACGTGACATCACAGCAGTGGAGTTATGAGGGAACACCACACCACAGCAGTGGAGTTATGAGGGAACGTGACATCACAGCAGTGGAGTTATGAGGGAAAGTGACATCACAGCAGTGGAGTTATGAGGGAAAGTGACATCACAGCAGTGGAGTTATGAGGGAATGTGACATCACAGCAGTGGAGTTGTGAGGGAACATCACACCACAGCAGTGGAGTTATGAGGGAAAGTGACATCACAGTAGTGGAGTTATCCAGGACAGCACTACTCTCTGCTCTTCCTCTGTAACTGCTAACATCCTTCAACTTCTACAGCGCATCATCACATCATCCCGAATCTGGGTTACATCGGCAATTCCCTTTGAGATCAAGTTGAGATCTATTTGAGATCTCCAGTGTTCAAATTTTAATCTGTTTATATTTAGTCGTGTGCCTCCTGCAGACTGAATAATAATTTGTATAATAATAATTTGTACCTCATATAACAAGTGTAAAAATGGAAAAAGAAAACAAATGCTCCTGTTTAGTTCTGGCATCAAATCAAACATTTTTCCAATCAAGCAAACAAGTAACATTAATTCCGCTATTCTTAGCTAAAATGTATGGATGGATGCATGGATGGATGGATGAACAAAAAAGTTTTTTAAACTAACTAAATAAATAAGTAATTATTTGTGTATTTGAAGACTGCCTAACTGAATTTGTATAGATTCGATGATTAATAATTAATATGGAGGTTTCAGAAGATCAATGTCAAAGATGTTATCTGTGCTGGTATAATCCATTTACTCATCCTTTAAGACGACTCAGAATACATCAGAATACATTTTTTGTCTGGGTTTTATCTTGACTTCTTTCTCTACAAATGTGATTATACAAAAAAAAAGCGAAACATTATCGAATGACATCAGCTAAGGTAGAACTACCACAACTCCATCCTACAAATTATTAAAACCATTATTTGCTGGCTTGTGTTCATATTTAGCTCAGTAATAAATCATTAGGAAAGGAAAAAAAGAGAAGGTTTACTACAATTTTTATTTCTCTCTCTATATATATATATATAAATATAGGGCATTCAAGTCAGGCCATTGAAGTCATGTTTGGAAGTATCATGCAATAACATGAATTAGAAATAAATGGCACTGCTTCATAATGTTCCTTTTCAGCTTGGTTGTAGTGAGACAGGATTTCAGTTAATATAAAAGACACCAAAAAATAGAACATAGAACCGTTATTGCTGGAAGGTGTGTGTGTGTTTGTGTGTGTGTGTGTGTGTGTGTGTGTGTGTGTGTGTGTGGGGGGGGGGGGGGGGGGGGGTGACCTTGTGTTTATGGGATTAATTTCTAAGAAAACGGAAGAGTAAACATGGTGAGATTGTAGGCAAGAGATATATAAAGATAACTGAAAGAGGTCTATTTTTTAATAAACTCTTATATTTCGGTGACTGGCGTTCAGTCTGTAGGACAGGGTCAGAACATCCTCAGAACAGCAGGTCTATTGGGGTGTTCCCGGTACACGGTGGCAAGTACTTATCAAAAGTGGTCCAACGAGGACAAGTGAACCAGAGACGGGGTCATGCGCACCCAAGGATGACTAATGCGATGCTCTGCCAGGATGCTTTGGGTCCTGGCATTCATCTGGATGTTACTTTGAGACATACCTCCTACCTAAACATTGTTGTAGACCAAGTTCACCCCTTCACGGCAACAGGATTCCCTAATGGACAAGTTGTCCTGCCACACTGCAAAAGTTTGTTCAGGAATGGTTTGTGGAACATGCCGATGGAGGCAGTGATTTGGCCTCCAAATTCCCCAGATCTCAGTCCTGCGTGGGATGTGCTGGAAAAAGAAGCGTGATCCATTCAGGACCCCCTCACGACTTACAGGGCTTAACGGATCTGCAGCTAGTGTCCTGGTGCCAGATCCCACACACTTCAGAGGTCTTCTGGATTGCCTCCCTCGACAGCTCAGATCTATTTTGGCAACACAAGAGTGACCCACACAATGTCCAACAGGAGCTTGTAATGTTATGGCTAATCGGTGTATATAATTATGCTTTGTTAAATATAAGTAGTCACCCCTTGCTTTGTATTTTTATGTGTGTGTGTGTGTGTGTGTGTGTGTGTGTGTGTGTGTGTGTGTGTGTGTGTGTGTGTGTGTGTGAGTTTGTGTCATGCCTTTTAGAGTACGTCAGCCACACGTTTGGGTGACTCCGGGTGTATGCTGTGTTTAGTGGCTGCTTTTAGCAGTGTGGGTGAGGTAGAAACCTGTGCTTGATTCTGAATGTGTGTCTCAACTCTACGCTCACTGGCCTAGAGGAGTTTATTGGAAAAACACAAATGTAAGCCTGTGTCCCAGTGTGTATACAATTATGCAAATTACAGCTGTAGTATTGCATGTAGCAATAAATAACAATAAACCATTTCAGATATGTTCGTTGCCATAACATCTAATGTGAATCACCAAGTAAATGGCAAACTGTTATGTTATCTTACCTCTTATCTGATTGGCAGAAAAATTAGCATGAACTGTGGCTGGTGTGTTGAGGGGGTGGGGCTTGTGAGCACATGCACGCACACACACACACACACACACACACACACACACACACACGAGTACACATGCACACGAGCATACACACACAAGCACACACACACACGAGTACACACACACGAGCATACACACACAAGCACACACACACACACACACACACACACACACACACACACACACACACACACACACACAAGCACATGTCAAATTCACTGCAGAGCTGAAAGAGAACAACCATCTCGATCAAGAGCAATAATTTTTTTTGAGTCATGAGCAATAATTTTCAGCAGACATCTGCTGGTGTTGCGACACCTTCGTGCTGCTCTAACATTGCAGGGCACAGACATGTTTTGATGGTCCCACTTTTTGACAGAACACACGTTTCAGCGTCAACAGCAGACAGTGTCACAGTGTCACCAACCCGTGCGATAGGTCGGAGAGGCATTCCAGACTAAAGTTATCAGGGAAAGACAATGGTGTATTTTTAATGGAAGACCCTGAGACTGATGAGATCTGTCAGTCCGTTGACACCATGCTGACTACTATTCCCTCTCTCTTATTCCCTCTCTCTTACTCCCTCTCTCTTACTGCCTGTCCTCCCTCTTCATCTCTCGTTCTCTCTTCCAGAACGTTCTTAATTACAGGAGTTGACTTGCAAATCCTGTGCAGCTTCCTCTATTTCCATATCACAGTTCTGTCTTTCTCACCCTGACAGAGTGAGAGAAAGACGAAGAGAGTGTGAGAAAGATGAGAGTGAGAGAAAGATGGAGAGGGAGAGGGAGATGAAGAGAGAGGACATGAGAGACAGGGAGAGAGGGAGGGAGAGACAGTTGGAGAGAGAGAGGGAGAAAGAGGGAGAGAGAGAGAGAGAGAGGGAGAGAGAAAGAAAGGGAAAGAGAGAGGAGGAAATGAATGAGAAATTAAGAGAGGGAGCATATAAGCAAGAGACAGAAAGGGACACAAAAAGAGAGGAAGAGAATGTGTTTGAGAATGGTGGGAACACTTGCACTCTCTCTCTCTCTCTCTCTCCTCCTCTCACTTTCCTCCTCTCTCTACCTCCCTCCACCTCTCACCCCCCCTCTCTCTCTCCCTCCCTCTGTCTCTCTCTATCTCTCTGTCTCTTTTTCGAAAGGCTGTCTGAGTTCTCTCTGGGTGAAATATAAGAAGGCTTTCTCCAAATGGCACAGCAGAAATTGTGCAGAAAGATTTAATATCCATGGCGGATTCTGTTCAATTAGGGTGTAGCCATGAATAAAGAAATGAGTCTTGACAATGTTTACATCAAACACAAACACACACACTGTCATCCACACACTGGCGACTGACAAATGCCGATGCTCTCTGCTGCACCTCATGTTCTGTGCTGAACAGCACTCATTAGCATTTTAAGGAATTAAATAATTTGATTAAAAAAATAAATAAATGTGCACTGATCTGAGAACAGTCTGGCATTTAGTTTAATAACGGCTGAGGTTTGGCTTTGGGTCCAAAAAGCTGATCCTTCATTACAGTGTAAGGCAGGCTGTGGAAATGAGCTGATCTGTCTGGGTGACTCCTGCAGTTCGGGGATCTCAGACATTACCAGTGTGTGACAGATACAAATGAGCTTAACTGCAAATTGTGAACTCAGAGAGAACCTGTGTCATCGATTATTCTGTCGCCGTATTTCTACAGTATATGAGTGTGTTGCGTGCGTGTGTGTGTGTGTGTGTGTGAGAGTGTGTGTGTGTGTGTGTGTGTGTGTGTGTGTGTGTGTGTGTGTGTGTGTGTGTGTGTGTGTGTGTGAGAGAGAGCTCCAGTTTTCATTCTCTTGTGCTGAGTCAGATGATCCCATTAGCATACAGCTGCTGTTGGCCAAAGCACAGCTCCCTCCCCTGCTCTCTCCCTCTCTTTCTCCACCTCTCTCCCTCTTTCTCTACCTTTTGCTTCTCACCATCTTTCCCTTTCTCCCTCCTTCTTCCCCCTGTCCCTCTCTCTCTCTCTCTCTCTCTCTCTCTCTCTCTCTCTCTCTCTCACACACACATTCACTAAATCCTTCTACCCCCTGATATCTCATTGCCTCTGATCTTGTTTATCTCTCCTACACTCTTCCCTCCATCCTTCCCTCCTCTCGTTGGTCAGTGTGTATCCATAGGGAAGAGGCGGGACATATGCCTTATTACTGCCATGTGCTGCCCTAATGACTACCGAGACCGAGGCTGGCCTCATTGGTCCCTCACACACACATTCTTGTTTACTATCCTTATAGGGACTTTTGATTGACAATGACTGCTGTTGCTAATTAATGCAGCACCTGTGATAATCAGCCCCATTTTGGTGTCATAGGCCACGCATGTCTTTGGAGTTCAGATCGGTGTACAGAGAACACTGATAGGGTGACAACTACAAAAACTGACCATGGCAGCTGAAAGACAAGTGGTCCGTAGATCTGTGGAGAGAAAGTCCGTAGAAAGTCCCTCTTCAACGTCTCAGAGCTCCATCATTCCACCATTATGGTGAGGGCTTGTTTGTTTTCGCGACCCCATGTTATCCTGGAGTCCAGAGCCATTTCCTTCAGTCTGCATCACACAGTCAGACACTGATTACACAGAATTTTGCCAAGACTTCACCATACCAGTTAGCACCAATTTTCATAGAAATGTTTTGTGCCACACAAGCTGGGTCCCCACAAGGTCATAAATGTCACTTGCTTCCATCCTTTCCATCCTTGTGGGGACACTTGCTCACCATGCACACACCCACACCTCATATGTTTGTTCCTGGCAAGATTATCTGCAGATCAAGTTTAAAACATGTACTATGTACCTGAACAAAGTGTATAGAGAGATTGAGTGTATGTGTGTGTGTGTGTGTGTGTGTGTGTGTGTGTGTGTGTGTGTGTGTGTGTGTGTGGCCACAGATGAAGGCAGGATGTGCTGCCAGAAATCACTCCAATTTCGTTCCCCAGCCGGGGACCGGGACAGAATTGTGCTCGGCAGGAGGATCTCATCTTGTTTCATAAGCGAGGAATGATGCTCACGTGACAGTGACATGTTCAAAAGTGCAGGTGAGTTTCAAACCGACTTCATTCAGCAGCAGAGAGTCAGAAGTGGAGTGTCTCAGTTAAAAGTTTTGGGGCGAAGGTTCTGTGAAATCCGCGTGAAATCATGCATGTGTTAAGTTTCTATCTCACCGTGTTCTCAGAATAGACCAACATTACAGAGCTGCAGTGGCTGTCAGCTAAAGGCAGAAATAAAGTGTGACAAAGTCCTGCCAATGATGCCATAATGTGTGTGTGTGAGTGTGTGTGTGTGTGTGTGTGTGTGTGTGTGTGTGTGTGTGTGTGTGTGTGTGTGTGTGTGTGTGTGTGTGTGTGTGTGTGTGTGTGTGTGTTTTGTACCTGACAGCTGGTGCATTTAACAAAACAAACTTTAAACATGAAAACACACTCTGGCGCCACTTTTATTTCCGAAGCGGTGTTCTCTCTTATGTTCTCCCAGGTTCTCTCTCTGCTCACTTGGACACACCGATGAAAGGAACCATCCACGTTCTCCTGGTCCTTCTCTCTCTCTCCCTGTCTCTCTGTTCTCCATCTCCAACCGTCCCTGTCTTCTCCTCCCCTCCCTCTCTGTTCATCCAGGCCCTCCTCTCAGTGATCCGATTGGTTGGTGAGGTGCTTCTGTGTCATGAGGTCCACAGGTACACTGCTGTGTGTGGATGACTCTTAATTAACATTAACATCATCCAGATCACCAATCAGCTTTCAGCCTGTAATCTATTCTTCTCAATTAAATAACAACTCTCTCTCTTTCTCTCTCCCTTGCTCACTTCTGTCCTTCCCTCATTCTTGCATCTCTCATCTTTCCCTCCCTCCCTCTCTCTTCATCTCTCCCTCCAACTCTCCTTACATCTCTCTCTAAGTGGCAGTTATTCTCTGTGAAACGTGTAGTGTCGGTGCATTATAGTTTTGTGATATCATTAGCCCCTCCCCCTTCCCATAATCCTCTCTGATCCTGCTCACATGAACACACATTCACATGAACACACACTCACATGAGAACATACATGAACACACACTCACATGAACACACATTCACAGGAATGCCCACTCACATGTGTGCACACTCACATAAGCACACTCAGGTTAAAAACTGAACCACTGTTTGGCCAATAGGAATTTTTATGCTCGTTTTGGTAAGGGACGAGTTCTCCACAGATGCCGAACTGTAAATTACCCACTGTGACTTACATTAATGTTTGTTTTGACCTCATCTTGGGTCCAGATCCTCTGGTCTCTATGAGGATGTCTGTTTACAAGAAAATCAAAACTGGAACCGAGTCCAGTGGTCAGCTGCTGTTTCCACCACCTGTCTGTCAACATCAAGTCCTGTCTCACCTTCATAACTGAGCAGACAAACTCTTCAAACCCCAAAGGCAAGCATGGTTAACTTGAACAGTCACTGCGATATGAGGACTGATAACAAATATTTCTTATTGATTTTTAAGAGAATTGACAAAAGCCCTTTCAAACATATATCAGAATCTAAGAAATGTCAGTATTTTCCAATTAATATTTTACCAACAGGTGATGCTAACAGTTTCATCTGACAATAGGTGTCCCCCACTCTGCACATGATATAGATTATCATGTGCAATTATATAGATTAGCGTGTTTCAGCGCCGGTGCAGCAATATAAAAAAAAAAACGCGCTCTGAGAAAACTATCATAATGTTTCCGGAGGACATGCTGGAATATGAATCTGCTCAACACTAATGGGACAAGAGGAAGAGTATTAATGTCCCATCGCCTGCTGGAAGTTCTCGGGGACTTTTTCGTGTCACCGTCATCCTTGGCTGGCTCGTTAGGACTTGTGTCCTGGAGTTGTGCTAAGCTGCTTGGTGGACCTGTCTGCTGTAAAAAGCACCACACGAACCCAGCTGAACAAAGCTGAACTGAACTAAAGTGGCACTTGAGACCAATTAGCTGCTGAAGGGAAACTACTCACCAAACACACATGAATTACTGACTGAATTCCCTCCATTTTTTGATAATGCCTGAAGTTGCTTTAAAACCAAATAAACACAAAGCCTGGCCCCTATAAACCAGAGTTGATCCCACAGGAAGTCAAGGCTGTACACTAATTGAAGTGTTTCCCTAGCACCCTGAATGACTCTCACAGGAAATAGTTCATCTCACCATGTTTGCTCCAGTGAAAGCGATGATGTACAACATCTCTAACGAAAACGTCCTTGCCTTCATTGTTGACATTCTCTTTTCCATTTCCTCTATGGCATGCAGTGTTTTGCATAACATCTGTCCGATACAAACCAGTGAAGGAAACCCAAAATACTGTGTTAAACAGGTGCAACAGACCGCCTCTCTAAGGTTCATCCAGTAGTATACACGGCAATAAGACTTAAAACAACACCTCCCCTTAAAAATTAATAGAGAAGATACAGGAGTGTAATTTAGTCCAAATGTTGTGCTGTTTACACAGGATATGGGAAGTGCCAGATAAACACTTTGGAATTGGGTCAGTTCACTTGTTTAAGAGACAGACAGGAGCCGCCCAGCGACTCACCGCACTGCATCAGACAAAGACTCGACTGAACTTCTAAGATGTTCTCCGTCAGTAAACTCGCAGCAGGCGCTGAAACAGCTGTCACACCGCAACAACAATGCCAACCTTCAGTTTTAATGTAACCTAAATATCTTCATCTAAACATCCAAGATCAGATAGTGAGCCAGAAAATCTCTTCTTCACTCTTCTGCATTTTACTAAAATTCACCCCAAATATGTCTGCTCAGATTTCAGTCTGTATTTCGAGGGTTTCCATTGGCCCATCAACACCTAACCTCACCCCACCCCCGACAGATCTGAAGTGTTTCTAGGTAAACAGATTCAAAGAACGCACCACTGCACACTGAAGACACATTCACTAGCCACTTCATCAGAAACACCTACACTGAACATTTATGGGTTTTATTTGCAGTTTTTTGAACAACCCGAAGACTCTCCACACATCACATGCTTCTACAGGCAACACTGGTCAGTCTCTGCCATCGGCTGCATGAAAATGATCTGATAACATTGTCTGCTAGAAATTTACCTCAATTATTCCTTTAATACTTTGGATTTTTTATTTTTTACAACTACACAGAGTGATTGTATTTCACGGATAATTTTTTACTTAACAACAGCCTGTTCTGCAGAGAAGCTGCGTGATAGCAGTGCCTCCTGTGAA
>NC_135211.1:47035147-47085147 GCF_052324685.1 Brachyhypopomus gauderio | reverse complement strand
ATGTGCCTCTCAGCCGTTGGGCTTCCACGGAAGAGCAGTGCACATTACTCGGTAGTCGTTAACACACTGCTTGGCCTTTACAGTGGTGATATCACAGGATGTAATATGCAGATCAGACCTTCATCATATATATATATATATATATATATATATATATATATATATATATATATATGTATGTATATATATATATATAAGTATATATCCCCGATTCCAGGTAATTGCATTGTTCTGTAGTAAAGGATGTAGATACTCAAAACGCAGTCAATCATAGCCACTCGGAGCGCTAACACAATCCTGCAAACGGAGACGTAGGCCGTTCTTTAACCACGTCACGCGACAGGGTGCATCACTGCATTTTATAATACAGTAAGGCAAGCTGCAAAGTACAACAACGCAAGCGCAAACCAGTACTTTGGTAGTTCGTATGGTGCGGTCTTCTCTAGGACCTGACAAGCTGAATGAGGCTCAGTGGAGCAGAGAATAGGGTGTAGAAGAGTAAGGAGAACTGTGTAGGACTTCTGCTGGTACCGGGAACACCGTGGCCCAGACGTGACAGACCGTCAGCCCAACAGCATGTCAACTATATACTACTGTATATACCGTCCATACTACCCAGTATGCAGTATGCATCGTGTAAGGGTGGTTACTTCCTTTAATGCTGCAAATCCATTACTAAAAGTACTGGACAGTATGATCACATAAATATTATTATAAATTTGGAAAATGGGCTTTTCTTAGTGTATCCTTTGACAAACATTATTTCACTCAAATGATTTCCTACAATGTGACATTACTGAACTACTGTGTTGCAGATGCACTGTATCCAAATCATCAGTAAACCTAAATATCATACCTAAATACCATACTTAAATAGTATACTTAAATACCATACCTAAATACCACACTTAAATAGTATACTTAAATACCATACCTAAATACCACACTTAAATAGTATACTTACATACCATACCTAAATACCACACTTAAATACCATACCTAAATGCCATATTGAATATCTTGCTTCATGAAAAATTGACATAGCATATTATTTTTTAGGAACACTCACTCCTAACGTTGTTCAAGACACATCAACTGCATTGTGATTTAAATCAATCTACCCTAGCAATGACCCTTTCTTTCTAGACTTTATAGACTCTTTCACAGCTGAACGATGATGATGATGATAATGATGATGATGATGATGGAGGAGACATCCATGTCTGATTGGATGCTCCTGAACTTCCACTGCTCTGTTTGTTGTCGGGCACTGTCACCTCAAAACATGACCCCCCAACAAGCGTTCTATCCAATATATCTAACATTTCTCACTGAGGCACTGGAGGTACCCAGGGCATAAAACACAGCTTATTTTTAGATATCTGATCATATTTTCAAAGTCGCTTACCAAGGGGAACCACTTTAATCCACATAAAGGACTTTTATTACCATCATCTCTGCCAAAAAGAACAACGTGTATGTCTAGATTTTCTGCAACTTCACTAATGTGAGCGTAATGCAAAAAATAAAACCAATACTCTTAGTTTTCATTTTATTCGTCTTTTTGTTTTGTTGTTTTGTTGAAGGGGTGCATATTTCGTTATTGAACTATAGCGGTTTTGTGTCCACACACAGCACTGTAGCAGAAAGTGTGGGATTTGACACCTGGTGGCTTCACTTTGACAGATGCTTCCAGCAGCACTGACAGCAAAGCTGAGTTTACACCTGTTTACACACACTGTGTATCCTCCGCTTGCACATACACTGTGCACTGGTTTATACACACGCTGTGCAGCTTCTTGTGTGCGTGTGTGTGTATAATTTTTGTGCAGCACTTCAAAAGCCTGTTAATCATGAAATGCAATTAAAGCATCATCCAGTCACCACAACACATCAACCAAATCCTCACAATAAACAGATTTTGATATCAGGATTTGAGGTAATTATTCATCTCTCTTCACAGCACCAACACCGTGTCCTCCAGGCCTAAACGAGAAGGGTGGACTGTGTCCTGCAGTCCCGTCGTCAGGAACCGGAGGCTTTAGGGAAGACTCCGCCTGTGGCCTGCAGGAGCCACCAGGGGGCGATGGAGAGTTGCACTGCACAGTTTGCCATCATTGATGCATGATTAAGAAATCCAAGATAAATTCTCCACAGGCACAATGGGGATATGAAAATGGCACCATTATTCACAGTGAGTGGGAAATTAATAGGGTGCGTCTTAACTCATCGTATGATTGTGTGTGTGTGTGTGTGTGTGTGTGTGTGTGTGTGTGTGTGTGTGTGTGTGTGTGTGTGTGTGTGTGTGTGTGTGTGTGTGTTTACTGTTATGTTGCAGGCCTTATTGTTCCCCATCTCAGGAGTTGCTAGCTGTTGTCAACGCTTCACTGAACATCAAATGTTTCAGCTTCACTGTGTGTGATGAAGCTGAATTAGGCTTCAACAAAGCCATGTCAGTGCAGTGAATGGAAAAAAAACAGGATGAAGGGAGGAGCCTAGGAAAGACAAAACCAAGAGGAGGAGAAGAATAAAGAGAAGAGAATGAGAGGAGTGAATAGATGAGTAAACAGAAAGAGAGCAGATGAAAACCAGTGCTGTTTGGGGTGCCAGAGGAACGCCCACATTACTCCCACATTATTCCAACATTGCTACATTAAACCCACAATACTCCAACATTGCTACATTACTCCCACATTACTCCAACATTGCTACTTTACTCCCACAATACTCCAACATTGCCGCATTGCTCCAACATTGGTACGTTACTCCCACAATACTCCAACATTGCCACATTACTCCCACAATACTCCCGCATTGCAACGTTGCTCCCACATTACGCCGCCATTGCCACATTACTCCCACATTACTCCAACATTGTTCCCGCAACACCACATTGCTCCAACATTACTCCCACATTACTACATTACTCCAGAATTGCTAAATTACTACAACATTGTTCTAGTGTTACTGCGAAATTACTGCAACATTAATCCATCACTCCCACCTTACTCACATTACTTACTCTTTGCTACATTACTTTGCTACATAGATGCATTAACCCAAAATTACACCCACATTATCCCAAAATTACTCCAACATTTGACTCACATTACATAATCATTACTACCACATAATGTCTCTCCTACTCTCTATTTTAATCTCTACATGTTCTCTAATTAAGAGAGTCAGATTTGAACATCCACACTTCTCACCAACACTTCCTGTTCACTTGCACGTTTCTCTCCATCTCTCTCTCTCTGAACTGTTACCAGTCTTCTGCCATTAGAAGATAAAAAAAGAGTTCTTTGACCTTAAAGAAAGATTATATAATCCCACAGGAAGCAGTGCAGGTGACTCGATGGATCCTATTGGTCTGTTGAGCCGAGGACAGCAGCGGCTCTGTGGCACACATCACTGCTCATAAGCCTAAGTGCAGAAAGGTGTGTGAACATCAAGTATCAGAGGTTGTCCAAGCCTCTACTAACTAAATACACCAGAGGACGTAGTATGTAAGGATAATGACCTACACAACCCCCTCCTACACAAGCCGAGTGAGAGCAGCTGGACTCTTCACTAAGGCCTTATTATCCTGTCAGAGGTGAATTGACTTGCAGCATTAACCAGTAGAACAACCTCCTACACACACCCACACACACACACACACACACACCCACATACACACACACTCACACACAATAAATCTTTAATTATTGCTTTACTATTAAAAAACTAAACACTTAAATTATAACTTAACTGTTATAATTGTGACGACAAATTGGTAATGAACACCAAAAAACTGAAAAAAATGAAAACAAAGGTTAGGCATTGACAAAGGCTCTCTATAGCTCCCCCTGGAGGTAGTTATATGAAATTGTGTCACTTTATGTATCAGCTAGTGATACAGTTGTGTAATACTTGTAATATTACCAACCGCATTCATGATATTTTGCACCTGATCTTCAAACAAATATATTATAATTTTGAATGAATTATAATGGGTCCAAAAGAACTCAATAAAATGACGAGAGCTCCTCTTTTAAACCCAACTCCCCCGATCCAGAGTCTTGCACACATACAGGCTCTCATGCTCTGGTGCTTCTGACAAACCAGCACATAATAGCGCGTGTGCTAGCTGCCCACGGTAACTTGTCGTCGGGGTATTTAATTTCTTTGATGAGAATATCCATTACTTCCTCAAAATCAATCCGTATATGGTTGGCTTTCTCCACATGGCTTTCAAGAAAAGACTAATTACCAGGCAGGTCACTGTTAAGACTGGCTGAGGCAGCACAGAAGAACATTAGTCCCTGTACTGCTGGGTGCCAACAGCACCCAACCCACTCACACACACACACACACACACACACATACACGTGCGCATACATGTGTGCACATAGATGCATGCACACACATACACACACACACACACACACACAATGGCTGCATTCACAACATACAGGCAAGAAGGAAGAGAAAAATAAAAAGTTGTCCACTGGTGTATGGGATTCACATTTATCAAACAATAATCACAATATAACTGATACAGAAACACCCACATGATGCTGTGGGCCAAACACTGTTACATCCACCAAGTCTCAGAAGAAGCAGCTTTGAGGTACAGGCCGGTTACCATTGGCCAGACACTCCCACTGGCCACGTTATTTCACGCTCCCACGCCCTCCCTCAGCGAAGTTAACACCATTATGGCCCCAAATATTGGACTTTGTGTTCTGCCTTCGGTCTATAATGAGCCACTACCTAATGCTACCAAATGACATTAGATACAGTCTCCCCTGCCAGCCGAGAGAGGGGAGAGAGAAAAAACGAGAGAGAGAGAGAGAGAGAAAGAGAGAGAGAGAGAGAGAGAGAGAACTCAACAGACAAGCAGAGAATATGAGGCAGACAGGGAGTTACAACACACAGAGATACATCTCCAATTAGAACACATTTTACACTTAAGCTTACCAAACCAAACAAGCAAAAATATGAATTCTGCAAGCGACCTCCCTCCTCATTCCTCCCCCATACTCCCTCCCTCCTCATTCCTCCCCATACTCCCTCCCTCCTCATTCCTCCCCCCATACTCCCTCCCTCCTCATTCCTCCCCCATACTCCCTCCCTCCTCATTCCTCCCCATACTCCCTCCCTCCTCATTCCTCCCCCCATACTCCCTCCCTCCTCATTCCTCCCCCATACTCCCTCCCTCCTCATTCCTCCCCCCATACTCCCTCCCTCCTCATTCCTCCCCCATACTCCCTCCATCCTCATTCCTCCCCATACTCCCTACATCCTTGTTCCTCCCCCATACTCCCTCCCTCCTCATTCCTCCCCCATACTCCCTCCCTCCTCATTCCTCCCCCATACTCCCTCCCTCCTCATTCCTCCCCCATACTCCCTCCATCCTCATTCCTCCCCATACTCCCTCCCTCCTCATTCCTCCCCATACTCCCTACATCCTTGTTCCTCCCTCATACTCCCTACATCCTTGTTCCTCCCCCATACTCCCTCCCTCCTCATTCCTCCCCCATACTCCCTCCCTCCTCATTCCTCCCCCATACTCCCTCCCTCCTCATTCCTCCCCCATACTCCCTCCCTCCTCATTCCTCCCCCATACTCCCTCCCTCCTCATTCCTCCCCCATACTCCCTCCATCCTCATTCCTCCCCCATACTCCCTACATCCTTGTTCCTCCCCCATACTCCCTCCTCATTCCTCCCCCATACTCCCGCCCTCCTCATTCCTCCCCCATACTCCCTCCCTCCTCATTCCTCCCCCATACTCCCCCCCTCCTCATTCCACCCCATACTCCCTCCCTCCTCATTCCTCCCCTATACTCCCTCCCTCCTCATTCCTCCCCCATACTCATTCCCTCCTCATTCCTCCTCATACTCCCTCCTAATTCCTTCCCCATACTCCCTACATCCTTGTTCCTCCCCCATACTCCCTCCATCCTCATTCCTCCCCCCATCCTCCCTCCTCATTCCTCCCTCATACTCCCTCCCTCCTCATTCCTCCCCCATACTCCCTCCCTCCTCATTCCTCCCCCATACTCCCTACATCCTTGTTCCTCCCCCATACTCCCTCCTCATTCCTCCCCCATACTCCCGCCCTCCTCATTCCTCCCCCATACTCCCTCCCTCCTCATTCCTCCCCCATACTCCCCCCCTCCTCATTCCACCCCATACTCCCTCCCTCCTCATTCCTCCCCTATACTCCCTCCCTCCTCATTCCTCCCCCATACTCATTCCCTCCTCATTCCTCCTCATACTCCCTCCTAATTCCTTCCCCATACTCCCTACATCCTTGTTCCTCCCCCATACTCCCTCCATCCTCATTCCTCCCCCCATCCTCCCTCCTCATTCCTCCCTCATACTCCCTCCCTCCTCATTCCTCCCCCATACTCCCTCCCTCCTCATTCCTCCCCATACTCCCTCCCTCCTCATTCCTCCCCATACTCCCTCCCTCCTCATTCCTCCCCCATACTCCCTCCCTCCTCATTCCTCCCCCCATACTCCCTCCCTCCTCATTCCTCCTCATCCTCCCTCCTCATTCCTCCCTCATACTCCCTCCCTCCTCATTCCTCCCCCATACTCCCTCCCTCCTCATTCCTCCCCATACTCCCTCCCTCCTCATTCCTCCCCATACTCCCTCCCTCCTCATTCCTCCCCCATACTCCCTACATCCTTGTTCCTCCCCCATACTCCCTCCCTCCTCATTCCTCCCCCATACTCCCTCCCTCCTCATTCCTCCCCAATACTCCCTCCATCCTCATTCCTCCCCCATACTCCCTCCATCCTCATTCCTTCCCCATACTGCCTCCCTCCTCATTCCTCCCCCATACTCCCCCCTCCTCATTCATCCCCCCATACTCCCTCCCTCCTCATTCCTCCCCATACTCCCTCCCTCCCCATTCCTCCCCCATACTCCCTCTCTCATCATTCCTCCCCCCATACTCTCTCCTCATTCCTCTCCATACTCCCTCTCTCCTCATTCCTCCCCCATACTCCCTCCCTCCTCATTCCTCCCCCCATACTCCCCCCTCCTCATTCCTCCCCCATACTCCCTCCTCATTCCTCCCCATACTCCCTCTCTCCTCATTCCTCCCCCCATACTCCCTCCTCATTCCTCCCCCATACTCCCTCTCTCCTCATTCCTCCCCCATACTCCCTCCCTCCCCTATTCCTCCCTCCTCTATCCACATAATTCTTCAGTTGTTAACCTGCAGCAGGCCAGTAGACTCTTTAGAGACCGGCAGAGGAGGTGATGAACGACTGCTCACAACCTGGACACACTGCAGGCTCTACGGTGTACAGGAAGGAACATTTTGCAGAGTGGTAAATCAGACGCTGAAATATTTTAACACTTGCGAGTTACTGACAGTGTCTCAGATTTGCAAGGAATGTTCTGTCAGTGTGTGAAATTGTTTGCTTTTTTATTTATTTATAGTACAGAGTCTGTAGTACAGAAAATCACTTAACTCCTACTAACTCGTCTTTTCACATATATAGTTTGTTTATACACACACACACACACACACACACACACACACACACACACACACACACACACACACACACACACACACACTTTATATATGTGTGTGTGTGTTTTGTGTGTGTATCTTTTGGGTTTTTAAACCCGTTCACTAATGATGTTGCCAATATCTTTGCAATGTTTCTAAAGAAAACATGCATGTATATATGTATACAGTAGATTCTGTACATAATAAGCTCAATAGGGACTTTTGTTTTAAATCTGTTTTGCTTCTGTACACCAACGAATTTCATTTATTTAATTCATGGGTATTCACATCTATATTGGGTGAACCATATAGGAATAATGGCCCATTTTATACAGTGTCCCCAATTTCAGTGAAATACGTCGATGGCCAGCTGGGATGTGTTATTGTACCATATTAGTCCTTGTACAAAGGAGCTATTGAAAGGTGTACGGTTGATAATAAATGTGGCAACAATAAAGAGAGAGAAATAAAGGAGAGATAAAATCAGATAAACACATCAGACATTACATATAGATGGTAAACACACATCAGACATTACATATAGATGGTAAACACATCAAACATAACATATAAATGGTAAACACACACCACACATAGCAAAGGTAGTAAACACATCAGACAACTTACAAGTTGTAAACACATATAAGCATATCATATAGGTGGTAAACACAATCAGACATAACATACGAGTAGTAAACATACATCAGACATACAAGTGGTAAACACATCAGACATAACATGCGAGTGGTAAACACATTTAAGCGCTTTGTTAAGAATGTCGGCGGGCATAAATGCGCACTGTCAGTCAGGAGTCACAGCTCTCTGTGCAAGCCTGCGGAATCTCGCCTCTCTGCTGAGTGTTTTTTTTTCTATTCCAGCTTGCTTTTGTGGAGCACAAAGAAAGCCTCTCACAAGAGCCCGAATCCCGCAGGAACGCAAACAATGTCACAAACCAGTGAGCCGAAGCCGCTAATTATCAGACACAGCCCGACAGTGCGGGTTTGTCAGCAGACTTTCGCAAAGTGCTGTTTTCAACATTCTGATCATCTCTCTCGCCCTCTCTCTGTCACTCTCTCTCACACACAAAGACATGTAGGCCTACACTTTATATATGTTGTCATAATGAGTAGATATTGTAACACACCTGGAAAACACACATGGGTACACGCACACACTCATACTCATACACACACGCTTCCTAGATGATTTTCATATCAGTGGTGCTAAAGTTTCAGAATCACTTTTATTAAACCAGACTATGAGATGAAAACCTTTTAATAAAATAATTACCCCCAGAGGATGGGGTTTCTGCTTCTCCACTGAGGTGGGTACTTACCAAGATATTACTAAATGGATTTGCTAGGACATTTTAGTTCAGTTTGAACAAGGCTCTCAGACACATATGACCTTCTCTGGAGAAGCAGCTGTTGTCCCTCAGGGTTTAAGCTTCTACTTTTTTCTATCAGAACAGAATACAGTAGTCCAAGAGTCAGCACTCAGCACTCATTAACCCACAAACAGCACATTTCCGCCTACAAACCACATTGATCATAAAAGAATAATCTAAGCAGGAATGATTGCGGTTTGCTCATTTTAAGGAGGACTCTTTCACTCTGCAGACACACAGCCAAGCACGAACACGGAGGAGGAACTCACTCCGTCTCCTGCCATTACGGATCTCAGTTGCACAGGAGGCTGGGAGCCAGCGGCGGTGACTTCCAAAACCCCGGCACTTTGCACAAGCTCTGCCTCTCCGTGCAGCAGGGCTACTGGGCTGTGAGCAGCCATGATGTGGGTGTCTGCCCCGCTGCCCGCCGGGGGAGATCTGCCTTCCACGTGGAGAGGTTGGCACCACCGCGTCCGTCCCTAAAGCTGGAAGCGGTGCGGCCAGGCAGGGGGACGGACGGGCAGGCGGTCACAGGCGGGCGAAGAGCCTGGTCCAACCCAGCCCGACACAACAGCTCCATCCATAATTTATGCCACACAAACGAAGTACAAGCAGCATTGCTGACAGTTGACTGGTATTCTCATTAAATGTTAATGTGTGGTAGCAGTTTGAGTCACTTTTGCTAGGCTATACGATAAGACGCCATCTTAACATATATGGCACCTGGCACTAGCAGAATGCAAGTGGGTGGGGGTTACATAATATGTGTCGACAGTGAGAAAGGCCTCCCTCTCTATTTCTCTGTCTCTCTCTGTGTCTCTCTCTCTCTCTCTCTCACACACACACACACACACACACTTACACTTCCTGTGTCTGTGCTACAGTCTCTTCCAGGGCTGGTTATTAAAAAAGTTAGCCCGACCTGAAACAATCCTGAAAAGAAAACCCGGTACCAAGAATAGTCGAATCTGTTTGGAGCAGGTTGACACTCACACACACACAGATACACACACACACAAACAAACAACACAAATTCTCCAAACATATCTGTTCTCTTATAAAAAGTTCTGCACAATTGCCACTTTGACAGCATTTTGAGCATTGTGAGTAAAACCCTCACATAATTGCACCTCATTTACATGTTTACAAAGCTTATAAATTACTTTCCATAAACCCAAATTATACTTTATTATCTTTCAAATGTTTTTTGATCTACCTTTGTACCTTCTAGGATATCGAGACAGCATATTTGTTTTTTTCAGGATCCAGACTTGAAATAAATAGCACATAGTAAAAAAAAAAGTTAGCGTGTTTCTTCTCTTCTCAAAATACTAAAGAAAGGAAGCAGTTTTTAAGATGCAGGCGTCGAACACGACCTAAAAGGACCTTAAATCCCTGGCTGCTGCTACACGTGTAATACGTTGCCCAAAATACAGCCGCCAATCTCTGCCGTCGTTAGAGTTCCTTCTACACAACCCTGTCAAGCTGCACCATGAAGTAAAAAATCTGTTTTCTAAAACCATTTTCAAAAGATTCAATTCTCTGGTTTCGGTTGAACACTGAGACTCTTTCAGACTTGACCCAGATTCTTTCCCTAAGGTTTCCTTCAGGGACGCAACCTAGAAGTGTCATCCTCAACAACACCCAGCCACAGCTTCCTGCAGTACACAAAAACAGGAGCGAGCGATTACACTGCTGTAGGAACAACCACATTCTGCTCAGCCATAGATTCACACGAGGGAGAAAATTATTCATTATTAAAGCAGCAATGCATCAATTTGGAAATCTAACAAACAAAAGAGCCAGAAGCAGGCCAGTACTGTAGTTTGCAACAACAGATCTGAATTTCATAAGAATTTACAGATAAATAAATAAGCTGGTGCGTTCACAGAAATGTGGATGGGGAGGTGGGGGGGATAAAAGGTTACACAAACTTCAGCATCTTCATCTTCCATAGCCTGAAAACAGCAGCTCTAAAGCATACCAACAGGCCAAACATACCAACACACCAACGTACCAACACACCAAGCGTACCGACACACCAAGCGTACCGACACATCAAACGTACCGACACATCAAACGTACCGACACATCAAACGTACCGACACATCAAACGTACCAACACATCAAACGTACCAACACACCAAACGTACCAACACACCAAACGTACCGACACACCAAGCGTACCAACACACCAAACGTACCAACACACCAAGCGTACCAACAGGCCAAACATACCAACACACCAACGTACCAACACACCAAGCGTACCAACACACCAAGCGTACCAACACACCAAACGTACCAACACACCAAGCGTACCAACACACCAAGCGTACCGACACATCAAGCGTACCGACACATCAAACGTACCGACACATCAAACGTACCGACACATCAAACGTACCAACAGGCCAAACGTACCAACACACCAAGCGTACCAACACACCAACGTACCAACACACCAAACGTACCAACACACCAAACGTACCAACACACCAAGCGTACCGACACACCAAGCGTACCGACACACCAAGCGTACCGACACACCAACGTACCGACACACCAAGCGTACCGACACATCAAACGTACCGACACATCAAACGTACCGACACATCAAACGTACCGACACACCAAACGTACCGACACATCAAACGTACCGACACACCAAACGTACCGACACACCAAACGTACCGACACACCAAGCGTACCGACACACCAAGCGTACCGACACACCAAACGTACCGACACATCAAACGTACCGACACATCAAACGTACCGACACACCAAACGTACCGACACACCAAACGTACCGACACACCAAACGTACCGACACATCAAACGTACCGACACACCAAGCGTACCGACACACCAAGCGTACCGACACACCAAGCGTACCGACACATCAAACGTACCGACACATCAAACGTACCGACACATCAAACGTACCGACACACCAAACGTACCGACACACCAAACGTACCGACACATCAAACGTACCGACACATCAAACGTACCGACACACCAAACGTACCGACACACCAAACGTACCGACACACCAAACGTACCGACACACCAAACGTACCGACACATCAAACGTACCGACACACCAAACGTACCGACACACCAAACGTACCAACACACCAAGCGTACCAACAGGCCAAACATACCAACACACCAACGTACCGACACACCAAACGTACCAACACACCAAACGTACCGACACACCAAACGTACCGACACATCAAACGTACCGACACATCAAACGTACCGACACATCAAACGTACCGACACACCAAACGTACCGACACACCAACGTACCGACACACCAAACGTACCAACACACCAAACGTACCGACACACCAAACGTACCGACACATCAAACGTACCGACACATCAAACGTACCGACACATCAAACGTACCGACACACCAAACGTACCGACACATCAAACGTACCGACACATCAAACGTACCGACACATCAAACGTACCGACACATCAAACGTACCGACACACCAAGCGTACCGACACATCAAACGTACCGACACATCAAACGTACCGACACATCAAACGTACCGACACATCAAACGTACCGACACATCAAACGTACCGACACACCAAACGTACCGACACACCAAACGTACCAACACACCAAGCGTACCAACAGGCCAAACATACCAACACACCAACGTACCGACACACCAAACGTACCAACACACCAAACGTACCGACACACCAAACGTACCGACACATCAAACGTACCGACACATCAAACGTACCGACACATCAAACGTACCGACACACCAAACGTACCGACACACCAACGTACCGACACACCAAACGTACCGACACATCAAACGTACCGACACATCAAACGTACCGACACACCAAACGTACCGACACATCAAACGTACCGACACATCAAACGTACCGACACATCAAACGTACCGACACATCAAACGTACCGACACACCAAGCGTACCGACACATCAAACGTACCGACACATCAAACGTACCGACACATCAAACGTACCGACACATCAAACGTACCGACACACCAAACGTACCGACACATCAAACGTACCGACACATCAAACGTACCGACACATCAAACGTACCAACACACCAAACGTACCAACACACCAAACGTACCAACACATCAAACGTACCAACACATCAAACGTACCAACACATCAAACGTACCGACACACCAAACGTACCGACACATCAAACGTACCGACACACCAAACGTACCAACACACCAAACGTACCGACACACCAAACGTACCGACACACCAAACGTACCGACACACCAAACGTACCGACACATCAAACGTACCGACACACCAAACGTACCGACACACCAAACGTACCGACACACCAAACGTACCGACACATCAAACGTACCGACACACCAAGCGTACCGACACACCAAGCGTACCGACACACCAAGCGTACCGACACATCAAACGTACCGACACATCAAACGTACCGACACATCAAACGTACCGACACATCAAACGTACCGACACACCAAACGTACCGACACACCAAACGTACCGACACATCAAACGTACCGACACATCAAACGTACCGACACACCAAACGTACCGACACACCAAACGTACCGACACACCAAACGTACCGACACACCAAACGTACCGACACATCAAACGTACCGACACACCAAACGTACCGACACACCAAACGTACCAACACGCCAAGCGTACCAACACATCAAACGTACCAACACATCAAACGTACCGACACACCAAACGTACCGACACATCAAACGTACCGACACACCAAACGTACCGACACACCAAACGTACCAACACATCAAACGTACCAACACACCAAGCGTACCGACACACCAAACGTACCGACACACCAACGTACCGACACATCAAACGTACCGACACACCAAACGTACCGACACATCAAACGTACCGACACATCAAACGTACCGACACATCAAACGTACCGACACACCAAACGTACCGACACATCAAACGTACCGACACACTAAACGTACCGACACATCAAACGTACCGACACACTAAAGTACCAACACACCAAAAATACCGACACATCAAACGTACCGACACACCAAACATGTCAACATCCAACACACCAAATTTATCAACACGGCAAACATACAGACATACCAACATGCCAAATGCTAACTTGCCAAACGTACCAACACGCCAACATGTCAAATACACTGACACACCATAAACACCACCATGCCAAACCATGCCAAACTCTATGTGAAACCTGTCAAGGCAATAAAAATAGCTTATATGAGAAACCTGTCAATACAATCAAAATGGCCTCTATAAAAAAGTATGTCAACACAGACAAAATGGCCTCTATGTGAAACCTGTCAATACAGACCTAACCTATTAGACATAACCCTATTAATAAAGCTGTGAAATAATGTTCACATCAGCAGTTCTGAGGTATAATTAAATTCAGATTCATTCAATATTAGCAAAACTTTAGTTTTCTTTGTGGTCAGAAACAGTAAGTATAAATAGCAATGTTGCTTTATGATATAGATCATTCATGTTTATCGCCGTGTTTATCATCTTGCTTGATTCTTTTGACAAATGTATCCCACTGAACAGTCACAGAAAATACTTTAAATACTTTAAAAACTGAAACATTGCTATATTTGGCTTTATTGTATTTATGTTACTAGCCTTCTCTTTAGGTATGTCTGAGATTATTTATAGTAAAGATAAGCAGCTTGCCTGTTGAAAGAGTTGCTCTAGTAATTAGTCCGAGATAATGAGCTCTCGATTATAGGCCTAAATCTGAAGGGAAGAAAATTTTGTTGCATATTTTCAGGAGTTCTTTCATCAGTAATTTGGAGTATCTCTCTTTTCCTCTCTCACATAAACACACATACACCTATACAAAATAACACAGAGGAGATAAAAATGATATACTAGGTCCATCCTACAGCAGGGGAGTCATTATTTTATTATTCATTGATGCTAAGAAAAGTTTACTTCATGCATGAATAACACCATTGTGGTGTTATAAAATAAAATAAAAAACCTTTAAGGCACCACTTCAGTGGCCGCTTTAGTTCTTTAATTCATAAGCGAACATTTTCTCTCTCCTCACTGAAAACCATAGTGTAAAAAATGCTTCATTTTCCATTCGGTTGGGTCTTTCCAACTGCCAGCGCTCGAACGGCTCTCCTCTCCCTGTCCAAACGGTCCAGTCAGGGAGCAAGAAGAAGAAAAAGGCCGCCAGCCGTGGTGTAATAACCACACACCTGCACTCATGCAAAACCCTGCTGCAGCGCAAGAGTCAAAACAACACTGGAAAACAGCAGCAAACATGACAACACAACACTGTAAAAGAACACAACACTGGTAAAGAACACCACACTGTAAAAGAACACCACACTTTAAAAGAACACAACACTGATAAAGAACACCACACTGTAAAAGAAAACCACACTTTAAAAGAACACCACACTGTAAAAGAACACAACACTGTAAAGTAACACTGTAAAAGAACACCACACTGGTAAAGAACACCACACTGTAAAAGAACACCACACTGGTAAAGAACGCAACACTGTAAAAGAACACAACACTTTAAAAGAACACAACACTGGTAAAGAACACCACACTGTAAAATAACACTGTAAAAGAACACCACACTGTAAAATAACACAACACTGTAAAATAACACTGTAAAAGAACACCACACTGGTGAAGAATACAACACTGTAAAAGTGCCACAAACAGGGCAAAACAACACTGAAATTCAGCAACAAAAGGGGCAGAGCAACACTGTAAATAGCAAAAAAAAAAGGGAAAAACAAACACCCAGAAAACAAACATTTAACCCTAGATGTGCTGATCCAAATGGGGTCAGTGGCTCTGTCTCCCCGTGACAGGCGAAACCCCCCTTACGACAGGCAAAGCCTCCCACCAACCCCCCTCAAACAAACCCATGAGATGAACCCACTACCATTACTTGGACTGTTTCTCTGACGAACACAACATGGTCAAGCTGTGAGTGAATTTGCATGTTGCACTTTCACTTACACAACCTTTACTCGAAAGGTTCTTCAGTAAGACATCCTGACACTAGTTTGACATTCATTTATTTTTTTAAGGGGTACAGGAGTAGATACATTAGATAGTAGATTAATTAACCTGAGAACATCTAGACATGACATAGCACCTGATGAAAAGCCTCCTCTCATACTATCTCTCTCTCTCTCTCTCTCTCTCTCTCACACACACACACTCTCTCTCTCTCTCTCGCTCTCTCTCTCTCTCTCTCTCTCTCTCTCTCTCTCACACACACACACACACACACACACACACACGTACTACAAAGTGACAGAAAATAGAGGGTCATTCCCAAAAGTCATGAAGAAGGTCAATCTCAGAAGTTGCATCAGACATATAAAGAAATTCATTTTAAGTGATGAATTCAACAGCCTAATTGAGTAATCACTGCATTTTTGAATAATTAAAAGTATGCTAGGACATTTAACAGGTCAAATTCTTAGTCGTGTCTTCATTTTCAGTGTGTTTTAGTTTAGATCTGTTTGTGCTGACTTTAATAGTCAAATATTCAGTTAGATGTTCAGACAGACAGATGTTCAGATAGATGTTCAGTAATGTGCTATAATGGATGACACTCACATCATACTATTGAACATTAAGATGTTTGATGAGGATTTTTACTTTCATTAATATTAGTTTAGTTATTACTACATATTTCAGATTGTCTACAATTGTTTTTGTGTCTTGTGCACACAAGGCAATATAGAGTATAGATGTTATTGTCTCCACACCCCCATCCACTCCAAAACTTGCAAACCTGCGAGTTGTATAATCTACCTTGCCACCAAACTCATCTTACTTGACTTTTCCATTTCCACCCAGGGAGCTGCGTTACGTAAGGCTTCCACTAATGGCCTCAGAAAGAGAACAGGGAACAAACGGGGGTTTCAAACAGCATTACAAACTTTACATATTTGTGATTAAATGGCCTCCAGTTCGGTCATGTAAAATGGAATATTCATCAGTCAAAGCCTTAGTCTGTATTAAGAACCACAATCAATGTGTTAGAAATGATTACCAATTACAAAATGCATCCAGGGTCTGATCACACCACGTGATTCTGATATTTTGTAAATCTGGCAGTATTGTCAAAGAGGTGGGCAATTTCCCAAATAACAGCAATTAAATATTTAAATCACAGCGGGTTCACTGTATTTTTAACACTGTGTCTAAATTAATGAGGCAGCATTTATAAAAAGCACTTTTTGGCCATAGGAGCCCTAAAACAGTTCCAAAAATCCCTCCATCCCACCCTCTATCTTTCCTGGGAAGAAGAGAAAGATCGTGAGAACGTTGATGACATCGGAGAAGACACCCATGCTGCTTCCAGGGGTCAAGCTACAACTACTGAGAGACCAAACGCCTGAACTGAGCCTGAACTGAGCCTGAACTGAGCCTACTCTCCACTCGAAATGTAAGACAGCAAACAGAAATAATTAGAAAAAAGGGCAGAAAGTGATATGAGAACCGCAACCCAGACTGGCACGTCACATTCCGCTGTGTTGGAATCTGTATTCATTTTTTTATTGGGTCATGTGCACACACTCTCTTACTCTCTCTCTCTCTCTCTCTCTCTCTCTCTCTCTCTCTCTCTCTCTCTCTCTCTCTCTCTCTCTCACACACACACACACACACACACACACACACACACAGTTATCTCTCTTTCTCTCTCTCTCCATCAAAACGTGTGGCGTTTTTCACCCTCTTTTCTCTTGCAAGCCAATGCACTTCAAGACTGGCGTCTTTCTTTGATCTGATTCGTTTACAGATAATTAGACCCATGGGAGACGAAGATAACTGTAGAAAATGAGATGGAGACAGAAAGTGAGACAGAGAGAGAGGTAAACGGGGGGAAAAATCCTTGCTCCTATTAGAGATTTAAGTGGCCCACACACAGTAAGAGGACACTTTTACACTGCTCTCTGTACTGAAGATTATACCACTGCCTCCCCATGAAATATCGGCTTCTGTAGCACACTTTGACTCTATTTCCTAATTTCCATGTTTGTTAGGGTAAACATAACCGGGTAAGCAAATATCATGCATATGCGCTTATATATACTGTGTGTGTGTGTGTGTGTGTGTGTGTGTGTGTGTGTGTGTGCGTGTGTGTGTGTATATATATATAAAATCACACAGAGTATACGTAAGGCATGCGAATTGTGAATTGTGAGCACTTTATCATTGTCTCATTATTTTCTCTCTGAAGAGCCATCTGACAGTGATTAATTCCTTACGGCCGCTAAACAAAGCCTGGCAGTCCGACTGCTCTAGAAAAAGAGAGAGAGCCTCTGCACTTCTCCCGCTGCTCACAAGCTTCCCGTCTCTCTCCTGGGGCCACCGGCCGGAACTGGAGAAACACTAATTAAGCTGTAATAAAAATGATGCCACATTTGGGACCGTGATGTATTTAAGAGTTGCTCATCAGTCAGCAAGAAGTTATTGAATCTGACTTTACCCCACCCCTCCAAAAAAACAATGCACACACGTATGTGTTAGATTAAGAATATATTGCAGAGTCAGAATGTGTTTCTTCTCATGCTGCATTCAAGTGTGATAGGCCAGCAGTTATGTCTCTGTACATGACCCACTCATGACCCATATCATTTTTTATGAGTTATCACAAATGTGACGTTTACAACTGTGATAACAAATATCATTTATTATGAGTTAACACAACAGTGACCTTTACAATTGTGATAACACATATCGTTTATTATGAGTTACCACAACAGTGACCTTTACAATTGTGACATCACAGTAGGAGTCAGTTTGCAAATGAACCAAGCTGTTTGGTTTTTTTTTTGTACTGTGTGATGAGCATCTTTACCATGCTCTTGAATTCTTGAAATACTTCAAAAAATCTTTTTTTTTTTTTTGTGCATTCCAGATATCAATCAAAAAGTAGTTGGACTGTTTTTGATTTTGTAAAAGTAATTCTACAAAATACAGATAAATTAAATTAAAAGTTTGAGGTTTGTTTTGGCCAAAGCAGATACCGCCAACTCTCATGTTTCAGAGTTCACAAACAAAGCCATACAATGGATATCATTCTTACATAAAATGTAGGTGAAGTGCTGAAAATTGTAGCCCATTATTGGAAAATATTAAACATTTATAAGAAAATCCTGGCCAGCCTGCAAAGCACCAGAGAATGACCCAAACTTTTACAGTGATCGCAACACCAAAGAGCCAGGCTGGGGGGCACTCTAGGATGGAGAAAGACCATAGGAGGGTGTGTCTATGTGGGAGGGTGTGTCTATGCGGGAGGTTGTGTCTATATCTATGGTGCACACGCCTCCCATAGGAGACTGCTGTCTAATCAGAACACAGAATCTATAGAATCTAAACTATGATGTAGTGGAGGGGACCCGGTGTAGACAGACTGCAACTTATTCCTCTGATCAAAGTTTGATCTGGTCCGTGTGGGCTTTCTGTCACCCCTGAGCCATAGACAGGGACCAGGACCCCTCTGGCACCATGATGCCTAGCAACAAAACCATAAAACCGCCTAGCTGATGGCTTATCTTTCTTGGCAACCAAGCAACCTCCCTCCTGTTTCTTCCAAGACTTTGTAGGTGTCATAAATCCAGAGGCTGGGAATGTATTAACCCTCTAACAGTCTGATTATACCTGCAGAACTAGAACTCTAAATTCCATCAGACTCTAAATCTTACCAAGACAACCAACTGTTCTCAATCCACAGAGATCTGTTCAGAGATATATTTTTCTTCACAAAGTAATAACTTTCCGCTCCAACCTACTATGACATCAAATGTTGGAATTAGTCAGTTAGGTATGGTTAAATATATATTAATCTAACATTCAAACTGTGATGTTTGCTTCTATTATTTGGTAATTGTCCATTCTTTTATTATTTTCTTCATCACTTGTTCATTATTACTTTGCATTATTGACTCTAATCAATTCACTTGTATGTTGCTTATGCATATTGTAAACAACTAATTAACCACTCCTAATTGTGTTTCCTAGAAATCTTTTATTAATCAATTAGACAAAAGTCAGTAGTTTGTAACTTCAATAAAGCAGGAATTAAATTGACTGTCCAATCACTTTACATGTTCTACGGAGATAAATTCTTCAATTCAATTTTTGAGACTAAGTGAATAGCCTCTTGTTTAGCGATTAAACATGAATTTAAATGTTGAATGAATGTCTATTTCATGTTTATCACAGTTTGTCTATGACGGCTTCTACGCAAACTGTTCTGTTGGCTGTGGTGATTGAGAGTACAGTTCTGTCATGTGGCTGGCAATGAATCATTCTAGAGTTGTTATCAAAAGCAAGAACAGGCCTCATAACCACCAATGTCAAGACACCTGCTGCTGAAAGGTCTACCACAAATGTCCTCTGACTCTCTAACTAAGCCAACTGCTGAAGTCCAATCTCACAGACCATGAAAGCCTGGTCATTTAATTGCTATTGGCCTACATCGCCCACGCAGTGCCAAGCAAGCAACACATCTAAAACATTTTTTTGGTCAAAAGTAGAATTTTGCCAAAAATAATGCATGTCAGTTGAGATGGCACTGATCCCATACCACATACTGGAATTGTGTTGATATCAGCAAAAAATGCTGGATCACATACTGGTAGAGACATTTTTAAGAAAAACTATCGGATAACATGACAAATCCTGACAGAAAATACCATAGCAGCACTTTACAGCAGAGCATGGAACAGAGTAAGAGCTTCACATTCCTCACATGAACAATTAAAACTGTAACACGAATAGCCTACAAATACCCATACACTCACGTGAGTGATTTCATTTTCATAACCGAGTGTAGGGAAGCAGGTTAACTGAGTGTATTTAAACAAAACCAAATTGTGTTTTAGCACCGTTTTCTGCTATGGATCCACAGCTAATGGTGATTTGTTTATTAATCCATTCTTTAAAAAAAACAATGATGTCCAGTACATTAAGCACTGGACATTCTTGGTCAAGGAAAGGAGGAAAGGAGTCAAAGGGGATAAAGGACAGCAGAACGACTATAGCAGTCTTCTCTAGTCGTACGTGACTACACTACAGCGCTAGTGTTGGTAACATTTTGTTTGATTTTTTTATATATTTGTCATGTAGGGCTACACCCACCTCTCTAGCTGTCACTTCGGGTTCCTGCCCCTCATATCTGTGTTGTTCCCTGCGTGTCTGTCTCCATGGTTTCGCCCCGTCTGCCACACCCATGTCGTCACTGTCTAGTTTAATTCCGTGTATTTATAGTCCCTGTGTTGCTCCAGTCGGTTATCGGTTGTTTTGTTCTCCTGTTCAGTTTGTTCATTCATGTTCTTTGTTGATTTTTGTAATCGAGTATTGTGCTTTCCTGTTCCTAGTCACCCTGTTTTATTGTTTTTGTGTTCCCAGTCTCGTCATGCCTGTTTACCTGTTGTGTTCTGATTGCCCTCCCGATATGACCCATGCCCTTACGACCACATCTATGGAATTCCCTTCAATAAATCTTACTCTTCTCAGCGTTTGTGTGTTCTCACCTGTTCTGTAGCGTGAGCTACGTTACATAATTTAAATTACAGTATATTTTTATATAATTATTATTATAATTATGTTTATCTCATACTATACTTATCATCATACTCATACATGTCATTTCCGACAGCAGCATATATAACACATGCAACGCAAAAAATTCTTCCAAACCTTTAGAGCTCAGTAAGTAGTCAAAACATTCCCAGACTATAGTCTTTAGTATTTCGTATACAAAAAGTGAAAGTTTGGAGTTTGAAACACTGGACAATTTTCAACCCCTTGACATCATGGGATGTCAAACCAAACAACACTAATCCTTACATGATTCAGGTGCGGGTTCTTCATTCTTTATTGGGTAAAATGTTTATTTTTAAATGTTATAGTCATCTATGCCAAAATCTAACTGGAAACAAATGTGACACAATGATGATTTTCAGGGTTACCAACTCTCACGCAATGAGCGTCAGACACACGCATTTGACTGTCTTCACACGCCATTCATCTGATTTCTCACGCTGAAAAAAATCTAGTTCATTACTAGTTCGCTCTGGCACCAACCACTGGTGATCGATCCCTTTAGGCGCATCATAGAGGAAACATATAATACAGCTGCCTTATGTTGTCAAAACACTGCTAAACTTTTTTTTAAAGCATTTCACTGCATGAACTGTAAAAGCTCATGGGGGACTTACAAATGAGAGCATCGTGGGTTATACCCAAAATGAGTGCCAAGACCCACCCGAGAACTTGTGAAGCTAACTGTAGAGTCGCTATTGTCCCATAGTCAAACGTTAATTCTGACAACCGAGTAAATTTTAATCATATTTTGAATAATCATGACAGCAGTGCCATAGACTAGACAAAATGTGATGATTAAGGAATAAAAATGGTGGGCTCTGGAATGATTATTTATAGCCTGAAAGATGTGATGTAGCTCTCTACCTCTCCATCTCCATCTCCATCTACCTCTCCATCTCTCCCCTCCTCACCTGCGTGACCAGGAGAAAGAATGATTAAAGTACACAGCTCCTCTTAACACTGCAGAAGATGCACACAGAATCCAGCACTTAGAGCATCTCAACCTGACAAACAGAGGTTTGGTGTTTTATTCACTCAGCCAACATGTAGTGGACTATATGTAATGTAATGTAGTGGACTATATGTAATGTAATGTAGTGGGCTATATGTAATGTAATGTAATGTAGTGGACTATATGTAATGTAATGTAGTGGGCTATATGTAATGTAATGTAATGTAGTGGACTATATGTAATGTAATGTAATGTAGTGGACTATATGTAATGTAATGTAATGTAATGTAGTGGACTACAAGTAATGTAATGGACTATATGTAATGTAATGTAGTGGACTACATGTAATGTAATGTAATGTAGTGGACTATATGTAATGTAATGTAATATAATGTAGTGGAGTACATGTAATGTAATGTAATGGACTATATGTAATGTAATGTAATATAATGTAGTGGAGTACATGTAATGTAATGTAGTGGACTATATAGTATAATGTGAGCTGACATTACTATTACAGCCTGACAGGAGACACAAATTAACCAATGTTCTTCAGGAAGCTGAGCCATATATGGAAACAGGCTGGCTTTCACACTCGCATCCGCAACTGTCATGTGTGGGCCTCACCCACGGACGAGAGTCTCTGCCTCCTCCTGGTCTTCCTGTCCTGACTAAAGAGATCTCTGCAGGAAGTGCACACTCGCCTCTCATGTACCCTTCAGTGAGGCTACAGCATTTAACATAGCAAATGTGGAAACGTTTCCGGGTCAGCAAAAAAGGAGAGTGGAGGAAACAAAATTAGACTACTGGGACACGTGGAGAGAGATGGGGAGAGAGAGAGAGAGAGAGAGAGAGAGAGAGAGAGAGAGAGAGAGAGAGAGAGAGAGAGAGAGAGAGATGGAAGAGGTGGAAGAAGTTGAAAATACTGTATTAACTGGGTTCCAGGTGACTAGTCTGTCTCTCTCACACAGGCACACACATCCCTGAACTGGTTTTGATCAACAGTAGTAGTTCAGTGAGTGTCAGATACATTTCCCAGTGGAAGCAACACACTCACATACCCTAAATGACACACTCCCAGAAGGCCACATTCACTCTGCAGGATCCTTTTACTAAAAATAATATTCGGCAGGCCTGGAGAAAAACTTGTCCAGCTGCGAGAACTCTTGAGTCTTTTCAGAACTCCACTTTAATGTCCACTGCAGTAAAGTGGAACTAGTTGGTCCCACAAGTGTGACTATCACCAGACCATATTGTACCATAACATAGCAGCGACGTGATTAGTTACCGCGGTTACACTGCACCCGTGCTTTGGATACATGTGTAAACAAAAAGTGAAAAGGTTCTCGGTAGATTCATCATTAGTTACAGACACCAGGCACCATCCCACTGCAGAGTCTTAACCAGTGCTATCTCTCCCTCCCAGTACAGTCTAGATCAGGAGGGATTAATCTTCCGCGCGCATCGCTCCAGCCCCTGCGCGCGCCCCTTCAGTGTTTGTTTCTGTGTTCTTCTCACCAGCTACCAAACAAAACCTCGTCACTGTCACATCTGC
This sequence comes from Brachyhypopomus gauderio, assembly GCF_052324685.1. Taxonomy (NCBI): domain Eukaryota; kingdom Metazoa; phylum Chordata; class Actinopteri; order Gymnotiformes; family Hypopomidae; genus Brachyhypopomus; species Brachyhypopomus gauderio. The sequence continues at coordinate 47,061,046 of NC_135211.1, read as the reverse complement.
TAAAGCATGACAAACGCTGCCAGACTGTAACATTTATTTTAATAAATAACATTAACTTCACTAGGACAGCTTGGAAACTTTTTTTGCAGTGTTAAAGAATTAGAAGTAATAAATCCACTTGTCTGCACCCATAGTAAAAGAAATAAGTCTGGCACCGTTGTAGGTTTTTTTTACCATGTGAAGAAAGTTTATTTATGGTTGTTGTTTTCAGAAACCTGTCAATGTTAGTTTACAAACCTCTACCCTACCCACACACACATACGTCGTGATTGCAAGCACAACATCAGAAAATTAGCTATTTTGCTAGCCATCTAGGTGCCATAAATCTATTACAACCATATTATGTCCGTGACAAAATACCAACTGCATCAGGAAGTTTTCTTCCAGGTCTGCATGGCAAATATCAACATTTTCTATTACCTGCAACGACGCCGGTTTGCTTCCAGTTTGTTGATGGAGAAGTTTAGTGGAACTGAATCAATTAACAGAATTGGCAAAAAATAATTTAGCTCAACAGCGCTAACTTGCGTTTAATCGATCAAGCAGCATTGGTAGTTATCTGGCTAGCTAGCCTGCTAACTACAGTGACCGGGGCGAGGCAGATGCATTTGTTAAACAAAAAATACTTGTGCCACTTTTTTAAGTCTCATTTTAAAGCTGTCTTTTTCAGATATAAAGGTAACTGTCTCAACTAAAATATTTTAAATACAGTTGTCACTTTGAATTGAAATTGGTCAGCATGACTGATAACTCAAAAAACTGTCATAAAATATCTGAATAGGACATATTAGATACATGATCTTTATATGAATCCGCCAACTTATGTCATATATGTCAAGAAAAATTGATGCATGTACAGATAAAGCTACAATAAAATAAAGGTAGATTACAGTGCTAATGTGTTAGAGTACACAAACATGAGAAAAGTGACTTCAGCCAAAGGTGTATTCCATGACAAGTTTAGTAATAAAATATGTATATTATAATACATTATATTATTATTCATTATACAGACAAGTAATGTTTAGTTAGCCAAACATGTTTGATTACTCATTGCACTGTGCACAGGTAAAGCCTTTGTGGTTAATGTCTCTATATGTAGTTTACACTGTAGCCTATGCAGTTTTTCTGTACTGTATCTGAAGTCAGTGTGGTGGCATCTGTCTACTTTAGTGAAGTGGAGAAAGAGTATTTAGGTGATGTTGATATATTCGCGGCACTGCTGAGCAGAAGTCGTGCCACACTCTTGTACCACGAGAAGCGAAGTGTCACAGTTCAGAGACAACAGGAATAAATCTGCATTAATGCCTTCTGCCTTTCTTTAGATCAGAGCAAAAAAAAAAAAAGTATAGCTTTTATATCTGTCCCACCTCTTGCGTTGGCCAAAATGTCTTAGCATTTGTAAACCCTATGAGTGAGCAGCGTTATAGATGGAGCACTTACCAGCTCGAATTCACTGTGCCTTTGGTCTCCAGCTTCCTTACGCAAACTGACAGACACAAAACAGCAAACACCCTTATCAGATAGTGGCAAAAAAGAGAAATAATCTCAACAACGATCACCCCTGGCTCAATCCCCTATCGCTGCCGATCCCTCATCGATCGCTGCCCCCATCTACCTTATTTAGTAAAGAAGTGATGAGTTGCAGGAGAGGAAAGATAACCGTTGGCGTGAGGAGCAACCCGTCAAGACGGCGGGAGATAAACGGACCATTACGCCTGGATAGAAGGTTTAACCAACAGCACCTGTCTGTCCTATAAGTGTGGACTATAGTCATTATAATGAACACAGGCAGGGTTATACAGGATCCATCATTTGAGGCTTGATAATACGTTTAGTCACTTTTGGGAGTGAAGGAGAGGAGAATTCAAGGTCACAAATAGTGAAGAAAGTTCATAGTGTACCTGGAGATTGATTGATTGCTTGAAAGATGAATTTCCAGAATACATATTGCTGGGTTAGTTGGTATTAAAAATGATATTTATTTACTTTTTCCATTTCTTCACCCAGAACTCAGAAGACACAGAGCAAACACACGCTGGTGTGGATTGAGAACCACTGAGACGATGACATAAGTGTTGATTAACATTTCTCCAAATTGTTTCAGCGCAGTTTGCAGACAGAGGTGAAGTTGCACAGCGTGGCTTCACACGTCTATAAATAAACGTGAGTGTGGCTTCACGCTGGCTGGTGAGAACCATGAGATCTGTGTTAATGAGGAATAAGAAGGCAGACTTCAACAGTATCTCTCCTTCTCAACGTCTTCACTTTCCTGCTTCTTCTTTGTCTTGCAAACTTACTTGGAAAACAAATGCTCTCTTAATTCCCATCATCAAATACAGACATAGACATTCTAAGAATATTCAAAAGCTCTCACTCTCACTCATACACTTTCCCCAATAATAACAGGCTAAAGTGTTAGTTCTATATTTCATGTGCCTGAACTCTAAATATTTTTAAAGGTCACAGAAAACAGTAAGCAGGAGTTTGGGCTACATGCTTAATCATTATACTCCTGAATGGGGATAAAAATAATAATTAATGCATTTTGCAGAAAAACATCAACACTGAAGTCCTTTTCAATTTTTTATTCAGCCACTTTTTTATTAGCATGATTCATGTACTTTCTGATTCATATTATTCACATACTGTTTTATTCAGGTGAGAATCTTTTGCCCAGACACTGAAATCCAATGTCAATAAAGAAGCAAACATCACATAATTTCCATAGACAACCAAAACTCCCACAGCACCCCTCGCCTGCGCTGTGGTCCCCAGGGGGGGCCTGTCATTGGTCCCCAGGGGCCTGTCATTGGTCCCCAGGGGGGGCCTGTCATTGGTCCCCAGGGGCCTGTCATTGGTCCCCAGGGGCCTGTCATTGGTCCCCAGGGGGGGCCTGTCATTGGTCCCCAGGGGCCTCTCATTGGTCCCCCGGGGCCTGTCATTGGTCCCCAGGGGCCTGTCATTGGTCCCCAGGGGGGGCCTGTCATTGGTCCCCAGGGGCCTGTCATTGGTCCCCAGGGGGGGCCTGTCATTGGTCCCCAGGGGCCTGTCATTGGTCCCCAGGGGCCTGTCATTGGTCCCCAGGGGCCTGTCATTGGTCCCCTTTTGTCTATCTTGCTCCCTTCCTCCATAAATCCATGAAATCAAAACACACACGTTTATCCCAGCACATTCAGCTCCTCTACCAATCACCTCACCCATAAACTGCTCACGAGACATCAAGCACATCCTGAAACGCACTGAAGATGAATTGCGCTGAGCAGGACGATATGCCTGCCACGTATAGAACAGCCCTTGAGGAACTCTGTGGTGTCCATCACACTGCTGAAGGCCCCGCCCTCTCTCTGCTCCACTCCGACCTTGAACCCAAACTCAACCACCACGCGACCCTTCTGCTCACACGCTGACTCCACATCCATAACTCCGTTTCTCTCCGTCCTGATGAACGCAGTTCACTTTATCTTGGCCTCCCTTCCAAACATTTTACACAAACTGCAATATTTTCAGAACTCTGCAGCCGTATTACTCAACCATAGCAATAAAAAAAAAAATGACCCCACATTATCGTGGGTGTCCATCAGCAACCCTGGCCTCTCATTTCATCTTGCAGACAGTCCCATTTGCCCCTCATCAAAGATGAGACATACCCCACTTCTCCTGTATGAAACCTCCCAAACACACTCACATCTCCTCTGACACCATGCTACACTTCCCTTGTGCCCAGATCTCCCACATAGATTGTGGTTTCTCCAGTGCAGTGGTTCACTACACCACTAGCCTCTCCTCTCTCAAAGCGCAACTCCAAGCATATCTTTCTGTATAATATTTTAACCTGTCCTCTCTCCACCTGGTTAGTTTTCACTCTTTCTGTATCACAAACAGCTTGCTCAGTTATTCTATGACTTGTTCTATTCTTAAAGTTATCTTGACAAAAAAATCAGTTACTGTACAAATTAAATATTATTATTCTTATTATATAAAATAATTGTTATATACAAAATCATTAGTATTATTAATATCATCATTAATATTCTAAGGGTCATAGTGGGCTTTATTTCAGCCAGTGGCAGTTTATAGAGGAACACTGTCTTCCTCCACGTCCGGGCTGGTGTGCTTCAGGTCCAGAGGCCAACGTCCTGATGAACAGCTCCAGACAGCCCATCATGACCCATCTACACTGCTCTTTTTAATTAACACGCTAATAAATGCTGCCATAGATTAAAGCGGACCTGACACGCCCGTCACCAGAAAGGGCGGCAGGCACGGAGCAGTAAATTTCCCACTTGTTAGTTTGGCGTTGGGGGGGGGGGGGGGGGGGGGGGGTGCATCGGTGCTCAGGTTGAGGCTGGGTTTTATTTACTCATTCTTGCCCCATGAGAGAACTGGATTAGTGGGGGCAGTGAGGATTTAGAGGGGTGGGGCGGTTGGTGAGGGGGTGAGATTTAAACATCCCTGTTGCACATTATGCACAATTAATGATCTATTTACCTATCTGCTGTCCATTACCCCCACTTTGGCTGGCCAGCGGTCTGAGGCGGACATATCCTGGCCTCTCTGATAGATTTCGGGGTGGGATGGGGGCCATTCGTCAGTGTCGAGGCCTGATTAGTTGTTTGTGTACGCAGGAGGACTCTCCATCTCTCTGAGGGAAGGGAGCCTGATTGCTCCCTCTGCCCCTCCACATCCATTGTGCCACGCTGACACTCTGTTATATGCCTCCTGCCGACAACCACCACGTCCAAATTTACACATTCGACCGTAGCCGGGCACTCGTGGCTACCCTGCACCGCGTCCATCAGATTGGATCAAGTCCTCGCATTCTTCACACACACAAGCACGCGCATAAACACGTACACATACAGCACCATCCACATTGAATAAACGGTTTCCAATGTTTACATTTGCTAAAATCACATTTGCTGTAGATGGTCTTTATTGTAAGATGTAGCCTACAATTACACACTGGTGATTTTTTTTGGTTTGGTTGGGTACCTCACTTAGCAAAATCACCTGATCCAAGATCACCTGATCCTTAGCTCTGGCATATTCAACGATCATTTCAGAATAAGTACACTGTTCTGGAATCTGGTCTCCCTGTGATCAGTATTAATACTTTGGAAAGTTTTCGGAAAGTAGGCAAATGGGTCATTTGTGGTAGATGTATTGTAGCAGGAGTGCCCAAGTCTGCTTCTGCAGTTTATTTCCAACCCTAATCTAGCACACCTGTCTCTAATATGACGATGGTACTGAAAGACCCGTTTAACTGGATCAGGGGTGTTTGAGTGGGGTTGCAGCTACACTCCGAATGGGTGTGGATCACTAGGACAAGCAGCAGGCAGCCCTGTATTATAAGGATGAGTTACAACTGTGTGTGATATAGTCATCTGATCACCAAGCACCAACCCTACGGCTGTTTTCTGTATGTAGGGTCCTATGATACGCAGACACGTGTGTGTCTCCACCGATACGGCTGGGTTTTTTTTTCCCCTATAGTGAATCCTTCCTTCCCCATACCCCTCACGAGCGGTAAACACGGCCGCCTTTCCCACTCGTCTGTCTGCCCGCCTAATTGACAGGCTGTCTGTCTGCTTAACCAGACTGGTCCACCTGTCTGGTCCTGTTCTGAGAGCTGCACGCATGTATCAGAATGGTCCATCAAACCCCAGAGGAGTTTTTTAAGACAACAACACACCAGATGTTCAAGTGGTGTAACAGTTTCTTTCTTTGAGGACTACTGCCAAATATTGACACAATTTAGTCGCCTTAATGTATAACCTACTGAAGAAATCTGCATTCTCAACAGAAATTGTTTGGCATTTATTCACTTACTTGGAAAAGACTTGTAAAGGAAGTTGTTCTTCATGCTTAACAAATAAGACTCCATGCAGCAGTGGCAGTTAAGATAAACTTTGATTTGCCACACAGGTTCACACAGCCGCGGGCTGCCTGGATGTGGTGGGGCAGCGGAACATAACAACGGTTAATGAGATAGACCCTTTCACTTTGCATTTATATGGTATTAGCAGTCGAGTTAGCATCGCCGGCCAATGGGGAAGCCGGTAGCCTGGCTCACGCCACCTGGGTGGGATTGATTACTCTGGTCTGCGGGGCACGGAGGTGCTGCACCGCGACCTGAGAGGGCCTGGCGTTTATCTCTGGCCAGTCAGGTGAAGTGAGAGCAGATCCAGCAGGTAGCCTAGCACGCATAAATCACACACCGCACGCCGAGAAACAGCGTTAACCCTTCAAACCCCTGCTGCCTCCGCCGCAGAACTCATGCATTAACCGTCACGAAATGGTGAGATGTGGGTCGCCGAAACCCAGGAGTGTCCTGCCTCGCTCCAAGATGCACGACAAGCAGGGATTCATTCCAAAAACACAAAAAAAAAAATACCAGAAGAAACAGAGTTTTCAGCTAGTCAAGGTCTTTGTGAGCATCTGGTTATGAGAGCCAGAGGTATTATACTGGCAGTGGGACCAAACAATGTCAGACAGCAAATCTTCAGAAACTTAAAACAGCAAACTTAAATGAGCTTTTCTGATCATTTTCCAACCCTGAGCTCGCACGCATTGTATATTTATCAACTCTGCAATTTTCCAGTGTTTTGGGCCAGAGACGATACACTTTGTATTCTCCTGTTGTGTTGCGCCTCCTTCTGTACGGCAGGACTCCAAGACAGAGCACCCTATTATCAACACACTAATGTACCTTAGTGTCGGCCCAAATACCCAGTCACCATATACGTGTGTGTGTACATACATTACACCGAGGTTATTACAGACTCCACGTCTTCACTGACGAGCATGCACGCAGAGCTGAGATTGTAAATAAGTGTTGGTCTCATTCAGAGATAGTGCGTGGGAAGTCTATTCAGGGAATGCAGTGAGGAACATCATGATCCAGCCGTGTCTAGGACAAAGACTATTCTTATCCTGCTCTGCACTTTCTGAAGGCATGTCAGCAAAAGGAAACTTTCCCCTGGCATCGACTACAGTCCCCTGGGACACAGGCTCCCTCACAGGTGACGTGGTGAACTTTGCTGGGTGTCTTCTCCATAGTTCTGATCCGGTGGTAAGAGGGAGTTTCATCCGCCCAGAGTTGGACACCGTGACAGTTTAGTGTGAGTGGGTCACGCCTGTGACTTTACAAAAGAGAGAAGAGAAGGTTGCCTCTCATTTTTAACTGATTGATTTAATGGTTTGTTTATGTTTGTTTATTTATTTATTTGATACATAGCAATCAAGATTTGTCATTTTTACTTGGGTAAAAGTCTGAATGTGCAGTACATTATGTCAGCATTTGTCTTTTGATGAGTAAGTTCCTGTGCTATTTTGCACCTAACCGGAACGAACGTTTGCTTTGATATCTTTTTAAGATGGTGTGAGCATGCTCATTCTGAATGAGTCATCTCCCTAAGGGTATATTACTCTAGACATGTCAGTTGGTGATATCTTTACAGCCAGCCGATAAAACACCCTGCTCCATCCCACATTAGACTCCGCCCACCCCTCCGGCCTAGACCCCGCCTACCCCTCCGTCCTCCGGCCACTCCGTCTTCTCCTTTGCAAAGCTTCTGTCTGAAAAAGAATAAACAGCAGCAGTTCTGAACATTACCGAAGCTGCCAAGGCAGTGAAAGAAAACAACAATAACAGCAAAGGGAATATTTCCGGACGGCTCGTGTGATTGGCCAAATAAGGATTGAGCCCGTTTCTGCTGCACTAAACATGTCCTCTTTCAACGGTGCTACCATGCCTTCCACTGTCACGCCTGCAGCTGCCTCCAGGGGGCAGGCTTCGAATTGGGAAGGAGTAGCTGGTTATGTCATCGCTGGAGCAGTGTTGTAGAACTTTGGGTAGACAGCATGAACATTGTCTGTCGCTGGGGTTCAACAACGCACTGTAGCCGTGAAGACAGACCAAGCCTAACAAAATCAAGTCAGCCCATGATGTCACACATTTGCTAATTTTTGTGTGTTGCATCAACACAAATTAAGCATTTAACCCGTTCTTTGTAAATGTTGAAGACAAAGTGCTGAATAATTAGGGTTATGAAGGGTTTTCCTAGAATTTTTCTCACTTTCTATTGCCAATTCTTTAAAAAGTCTAAATAACTGTAATTGACTGACAATGGGGATCCACTTGCAAAGTGTGAATTTAATAGAGTCAAACAGACTATAGGGTCAAAACCAGGAGAACAGGGTTGACACCATAATCCAAAAATCAGAAACAGGAAGGGAGACACTAGTCCAGCACTACGCAGGAGGACGGACACCATAGTTTCATTGGTGGAGTCATGAGGGGAAAACAGAAGGCAACCGGTGAGGCTGACCGTCGTGGGCGTGGCTGGTCACATGATTGACAGCTAAATCCAGGAATCAAGTTGCTTGCAGAGGTGACGCTGGAAGGTTCCTTCGTGTCCCTAGAGACTCTGTTCAATAAACTGCTCAGACATTAGACAGTCCGGGTGTATTTGATAGTTTTTAACTAAAATTCTATAAAACGTTTACATTAATTTGCCTTATGACGTGATGGCTAAATGGGGACGCAAGTGACCTGTGTGAACGGTCAACGTGCAATCTTGTGTGGTAAAGATATATAACATTTAGAATTCATAAATTATTCTGGTCTTACAAGGACACAGCTGCCTTGGCTGCAAGTCACGCATGACATAAAAAATGATAAAATGCAAAATCGTTGCGATGTGACACGTCCCCAACACTGTCATCCCGTCTGTCTGTAGGCCACTGGCTCCAAGGACAGATCACACCAGCGCAGACCTCGGTAAACCCCTCCACATTCGTTTAAATATCAAATGGTTTATGAATACATTTTAGCTGATCTAGCATAATTTATTTATGTTGTATGTTCCATGCAGCTGATCTGAGTTATTTTATTGGGTGACAGCTATACATCAAAACAACCTTTTGCTGCTGTTGTTTAAAATCATTTTAAGGCACTACGGGTAAAATTAAACCAACGTTGCTGGTTGCAGATTATAACAAATTTCTAAAAGAGACCAAATGCTGACAGTTAAATAAGTACTTTATCAAGAAAAAAGAAAGCTTGTTGTCTGAAAGGAAAGCAAAATTTAAATTAATGGTTTCATGTGGTTCATTTATGTTACTAGTAAAATATGTAGAAACATTTAAAAGAACTTTTTACAAATGTTAAAAATGACTTTTCACACCTTTCACAGCTTCCTCTGTACCAAAAGTACCTAATTATGACTGAACGTGCAGTCAAAGAGCGCTGTACCAGCCGTCTAACATATTGTGTTATTATGGCTGCCGTGCTAGTCGCAGAAGCCCAGTGGTGTCTTTGAGCCTCCGTGAACGGGACATCTGGTGGACCGTGGAAGCCCACATGGCCATGTGTATTCCACTCTCATATCTGGAATTAGTCACAGGGGTTCAGGGGAGCCAGCACATTACAGGAAAAATTAAATTCCTGCTGTTCTCAGTTTGGCACCAGGAGTAGATGAAGGATTTTAAGTGCAGTTTACTTCATGTTTAGATTTTAAGTGCTGGTACGTTATATGTCAGAAGAGATTCGGTTTATGCTTCGGGTAAAAATAGGCAGTGACCGCATTCATTGCCTCATGGAGTACACTTCAGGTGACAGAGGTGATGCTGTCAGGGACGGAGAAACTTAAAACAGATCTGCTGAGCTTTTTGTCTCATGACAGCCCCTGAAGCCCAGAGCTGACAGGAGCAGGATATTTTTCAACTTTGCAATTTTTTTGAAGGGGGGGTGGGGGGATCACTATTCTGTATATATATATATATATATATATATATATATATATATATATATATATATATATATATATATATATATACATTTTTACATGTATTATTTCCTTATATATAGGAATAAAGATCAAATACACATGGTAGATCTTTAGATCTACATGTATGTGCTATGTAAGTTCAGGAGATCACCCCGCACTAGAAGAGGGAGCAGGGCTGGTTTTCCACCTGCCCCTGTAGTCTGTGGGTCATCTCACTGGTGTTCACTCACGTGCAGCCAGGCATGTGTGCAACAGCCCTGGTCTCGTATGGAGCACAATACAGCATGAGAGAGAGAGAGAGAGAGAGAGAGAGAGAGAGAGGGGGGGGGGGGGGCTGCCTCATCCCAGCCCCTAATTGGAGTGAGTTACTCAAGACCAGCTTACATTCGCCTGCCTAATGTGTTGCTTCCCTTCACCTCCTCCTGCAAGCTTCTGTCCTCCTGTGCCCCCCCCCCATGAGACGGAGTGGGCGGGACTGGGATCGCCAGGCCCACACACACACACACACACACACACACACGCACCGTCTTACATTTACTCTCTTTATGCTATGACTGGGACTTCATTGCCATTATTAATAATTGAGTGTTTTAACTGTTCACACGATAATAAGGTCTACAGAGGGCACAGAGACAGACTGCGTGTGACAGGTTCGTTTGGTAGCTAACCACAAGACTCTCGTGGCCTCTCACCACAGTATAGAACCTCACACTGACGTGAGGAACATGCGGCAGCCGCGGGACAGGTGTGTCCAGGTGTCTCCGTCCATCTTTTGTCCTCCGTTGCGGATAAACAGTGTGTAAACACTGCCGTGGTTCCAGTCCCGTCACCTTCGGTCTGCTTGTGCTGATGTCCACGCGGCTCTCAACGCAGAGCGAAATCTGGCAGACACGTATCACTGGAAGTGGAGGTTCTCCCTGACGTGCAGACGTGAGATGGAGCTCAGGGGGAGCGCTGGCAGGAGATCTCTCATCTCCTCGATCTTCGCCACGTGACTCTGAAGTTCATGCTGTGTCCAACGTGAACTAACTTCACTTTGACTGCCTGTGTGTCTAGCCTAACTTAAACCAGCACTCTGGGATTCAGTGATGGGGATTATATTGTCCATATCCTGTCTCGTCCCTTTTCAACCAGTTCAGCCTACAACCTAATTACACAATCTAATCTTCTTACGTTACCTAAATGTCTTCCCCTTCCGCGGACTGCTTTTGGTTTTATCGTGACAGATTTTTTTTCCACAGCCAACCTGATCTCGGTGTTCAGAGGCGCACGTGAGCGGGGGGGTATCTTAGTGAAGAATGCAGCCTGCTAAGCTCCTTCCGGTAGTGTCGGCGAGGCCGTGGGAGGTGGTTCAGCTGGGATACGGGCCTTGCCGCGACTTGGATCTCACCGTGAAGGAGTCACCGGTCCTGACGGGCTGCTTTAACATGAGAAGCAACTACGAGGCACCTATACAAAGATGAGGATAAATGACCCACAATCCACAGCCATGAGGGATATTACGATTGGGTCTGTGTAGCTGAGCATGTAAATATCTTACCTGTGGGGCACTTTTTTGTGTTTGTTTGTCGTTTTTGTCTAGTGATTGTTACGATGACAGCATAAACATGGACTCTGTGGTTTCCATGGCAGTCAGCACTGTCCCAGGATCAGCCGTGTCAACAATGCAAAACGGTCCACACTTTATGATCCATGACGTCTTGTGTGATGTGGCTTGTACCACTGCACAGAGGGTGATTTTACATTTGATATCTGCAGTAACTGAGAGTCAATGTGCAGCATTTGTACGGAGAAGTTCAGCACTGTGACCTCCAAGTTTAACCTTCACTGTGACACCAAATCTTTTGTAAAACACATTAATCTTTCTCCACTGGCTTAATAACAGGGACCTCAAAGGGAAGGCTTGGCGAGATCTCCTGCTCTCAGACTGATTTCAACATGTGGCATGTGGGAGTACGTTTATTGTACAATATCACTGTGTACAGTATGACTGAGGGCATCTTTGTTTATATAAAGCACATTTATTGTACAATATCGCTGTCTACAACATGACTGAGTGCATGTCTTTGTTTGTATCATCATTTAGATGTTTATATCAGCATTTAGATGCACAACACTTGAGCAGGTCTTGGGCAGGTCTCACTATATTACATTTTGTCTGTGGGAAATGTCAACACCAATTTATTTTTCATGCCAAAGCAAATTGTGCCTAAATGTACAAACCTTCAGAGCCTGAGTTACAGGACAGTATAGACCTTCAGAGTCCGTGTTACAGGACAGTACAGACCTTCAGAACCTGTGTTACAGGACAGTACAGACATTCAGGGGCCTATTTTACAGGACAGTAAACACATAACAGAACACTGTATTACTCAGAGACAAACACAGGAACGCAGCCATCTTAAATATATATATGTGGACTCATAAGTGAGCACTAAGGCTGAATGAATGTCACGTGAGTCACGTGAACTCTTTGTTCACTTCACAAGTGTAAGAGTCTTGCTGGCGTTGAATAGGTGTGTTTGTGGTTGGGAGGCCCTTCCTGGATTTATCTGCTTATGATGATAATGATGGAGAACAATGATGATAACAGAAGAGAAATGTCGCATAGCTGTGTAAGCATACTATACCAAAGGATCGGTTCTACAGCAGAAGACATATTTCCAGAAAGAAAGCAGGAAAGAATGTAATGAACTGAGAAACACAATTTTAAATGCCAAAAAAAAGATAACACTGTTCTGCTAACACAAAATGTCATATTGTGAAATCAGGCTTATGGATCAGCATAATTTGTATAATTTTTTATGCCATGTTAGCAATTTGGGACTGTTTCAAATCTGTAATGAAACAGTCCATGCTTTATGGTTCATCACGTCTCATGTGATGTGACGTGATTGTACCACAAGAATAGATGCATGTTTTCCCTTTAATATCTACGGTAATTGAGAGTCAAGATACAACACTGAATAGAACCGGTTTGACCCCCACGTTTGACCTACACAGCGAAACACATTCTTGTAAGTCACACTGGTACAACAGAGGAGAGATTTCAAATAAAACAATAAAAACGTGTATGGATGTATTTACATGAATCCACAGCCATCGTGCTTCTTATTATGGGTTCTAAATAGAAGTCAGCATAGGTTGCCTGGTTTCTGCAGCAGGAGTAAAGAAGGCAACCTGCTACAAACCGTGTGTCATGGACATGTGTGCGGGGTCGTAGTGGGCTCGTGTCTGTAGTCTCCACAGCTTGTGGGAGGACGCATGTTAATACACGTGGAACATCTGCTCAAGGAACTGGAGAACTTGAGCAAACCATCAGAGTCTCAGCTGTCAGAAACATCCACTGATGTGGTGGTAATACTGCAGGTATCATAATGAATAATAATGAAAAAAACATTGATCAATGAGTGTGTAATGCATTACATTTTGTGCAAACTCTGGCAAACACACACACATGCACACACACACATACACATACGTAATCCTTGTGCTCAGAACTTTTTTTGCGAAACATCAAAGATTTGATGTCCTTGCTTGAAGCCAAACTAATAATCCCTTTCACATGCTAATACGATCGCTGTGTTCTAAGCAACCTGGTCAGTTGTAATTCTCTCCTTCATAGTCACATCTGTTGTTCTGAACTGCAAAAAACACTCCGTGTTAACACCTACTGTTCTGAATAGACTCTGTGATGAATGAACGTGTTTACATAAGCCCAGCTGCTGTTTGTGTCCATCTGGACACACACACACACACACACACACACACACACACATACACATGAGTTTCGCCAAGATCATTCTACAGTGCTGCTTTTAGGAGGCGTGTCCTAAAAGTTCGGTTAACACTCTGATCCCGCCTGTCAGAAGCTTGTGTCTTTTTCTAATCGCTGTCATGAGCCAAGTCTTTGTTCAGAGCCTAATACTGCTACACTGCTTCAAAGACATGCTAATCAGGCCAGCAGTAATGCCAGGAGACCAATTACACTCATGAAATAGCTCCACAGGTTTAACTTCAGCATTTGGAGAGAGCCAAACACTGAAACCTTTGCTGATCTGAGATCGGGGGGTGGGGTGGGGCGCAGGCACTGAAGTTTTAGCCACTTTCTTGAGGGAGCGCCAGACTGCACTTACAGATCTCAGATCAGCGGGAACTGTCTCTTCTGTAAAACATTTTCAATGAAGGTAAGACAAAACAGCTTTGCACTGACCATGGATCAGTGGCATTAGACAATTGGGTTTTCTCTGCTGTTCTGAGCAAGAGACTCAACGTCAACCTTTTGGTCTCATCTCAGATCAACCACAAAGGGCTGCTGACTTTTTCTCCTTTGTCTGTCCACCTTTGTAGAATCAGCCATCTTTAGCACACCCAGGGTAGGTCAAAGAGGAAGGAGATTCACATAAGTATAATGTTTATTAGGGGACATCTGCCTGCCATAACCTGACACGAACTGCATTGCGGCTTGCTGTTCTCTGGGTGTGTTTTAAGTCCCTTGTTTTCAGATGTGTGCTGGCCTCCAGCTCTGGGATTTAGATGGCTGAGATCAGAGCTGCTGCTCCTGCACACAAGCCTGCCTGCTACTGTAGAACCCTGTCTGGGCTTCTGGGGTCCAATGCACATCAATCACGACGCCGGCAGTCACACCCAGATGGAAGAGCATCGCTATCTTTTGGGCGAACGCCGTGATTTCAGCATCCTTCCCGCATCCTGCCTGACGTCCCCGGGCCTGCAATGGCCTCTCGGACCGGGTCGCCCTGCCATCATGGCTCCCGCCTCTCCGGGTTGGTCACAACCAGGCATTGGGCTGATGCTGAGGGCAGATATATTTCAGTGCTGCAGGACGTGCTTGATTTGAGGGGGCGTGGGGGGGGGGGGGGGGGGGGGGGGGGTTGGAGTGGTGTGTGATGGATGAGCATCATGTCTTCATCTGCACTTTCACAGAAACCTGGACTCAATGCTTCTCTCTCTCTCTCTCTCTCTCTCTCTCTCTCTCTCTTCCTCTCTCCCTCTTTCTCTCCCTCTTCACGGCAGTCTTGCCGTGCGCTGCTTATTGTAGTATCACTGCATGACGGAGCTATTGATGTGAGGACTGGAGGCTTGTATTGATGTAAGGATGGATCGGTTCACGCCCCGTTTACACAAGTGAAAAAGCAGGAATAAAGAAAAACAAAGACAAAGAGAGAGAGAGAGAAAAGAAGGAGAAGAGGAAGAGACAGATACAGGAACAGATATTGCTGTCACTCTCTTCACGCCCCACATTTAGGTGTCTGTGTGTCTGAGCAGGACCATTTTAAGAGAGGAGAACATCACTGAAGAACAGTCTGCAAGGACCCCGGGTTTGTGCCACCAAGATCCTGTGCAGTGTGGTTAAAGTTGGATTTTTAAAAAGTTATATCTTTATCAGGGTATACAGAGGATACCACTTCCCAAAGAATGGCTCTCACTCGCACTTAAATGCCAGTTCCCTGGTGCCCTGTGCAACACATCAAAGCATTGCTAATACAGTCTTCCCATTTCATGGTGTTGTCTAAATCTCTCTTTCTCTCTCCCTCTCTCTCTCTCTCTCTCTCTCTCTCTCTCTCTCTCTCTCTCTCTCTCTATATATATATATATATATATATATATATATATATATATATATATATATATATATATGAGAGAGAGCAAAATATCATTTTTAGTATATATTTTTTCAATCCACTCTCTCTCTCTGTTTCTGTTTCGATTTGCTATGGCGAGATCACAATGTAACAAGTACAGACATTTGCACTAACGGAAATATATTTATAGCAAAAAAAAATATCATGAGCAAGAGAACCAGATAATCTCATGACGTAATGCATTTAAAACTCTGTAAAGAGTTCCGGACAAAGTGTGTGTGAAACACGGCGTAGAACCGGAAGCAATGCTAATGTCGCCATCTGCTGGCGAGAGAACCACACGGCAGTTCAAGCGCTGTAGAATAATTACCTTTCCCCGTGCTACCGGAGTGAGAGATACACTAGGACTACAGGACTTGCTTATATCTTAAGTTGAAGTACACGAGAGTGTATCTGTTTCACTGACATAGTTTAACATACAGCCTAATATTTATAAACGAATCAGATTTGAAATCGATGTAGCCAACCTCTTGCCTCGCTGTCATAATAATGCATGCTACTTTGTTAAAACTGAAATATATATCAGGAAGGACTTTTAATTTGTACAGTAGTTAAACGCCACAACATTTTAAACCTCGACGAGCTTGTCCTTTAAGAGGCTGAAGTTCGTCCCGAAGAGATTGGAAGCCCGTCTCGGTTATTTACGCTCCTGAGTTATGACCCAGTCGGTCTGCTGAAGGCCAATACGTGTTTTATACCTCTCTGCCCCACTTTATTTTTTTTCTTCGGTTTTTACATCATGGCTTTCGGCTCTATTAATGATAGACTTTCGGATTTATCTCTCGATGCCAGAGAGCACCACCTATAAACACAGCATGGCTGTGACAGCCTTCTTCCCAAACCCCCAAGTCACGACTTGTTTACATCATAAAGTTTTCTGGTTAACATGTGTTTTTATTTCGGTTACACGCAATATCGAATCATTACACGAGTCTTAAAACCTACATGAATGAAACTCGTGTACATAATGAATATTTAATTTACTTTGTGGTTAAATATTAAGCATGTAGCGCGGACTATATTGGTGTACTCTCCAACATGTCTACTGTCTTGTCACCGCACGGCGGAAGTCTTGCCGCGTGCTCGCGCGCTTCTCCGAGACGAGCGGGTGCGCGGGTCCCTGGTGCGCCCCTGCAGCCTCGCGGACGGTTTCCCCCTCTTTCATCATCCTCGGGGAGATCACAGATGGATCTGAGGCAAGAATGACTGCGAATCACCCGCACGTGCTGTTGAGCATCTTTGTGGCTTTCGTTTTCACCAAACGTATTTATAAACATTTTTGTTGGGGGAGGGGGGGCAAACTGGGTTTTAATATTTATTAAGACCTAAGGGTAGTCAACACCGCTCCCAGTTGATCAATGACGCATCTTGGCCCTTGTTCAATGTCAAATGATGTAGGAAATGCACGCAGTCCGCCTTGAGGACTTGTCCATTCATTTCAACTGAACTGTGGAGCAGCATACTCAATCATAACTGTGTGCACAAACACTGAAAATGGACTTTGGTTTTCATCTCTAAGAAGCGTACTTCTGTGTGTGTATGTTTGTGTGTGTGTTTTATTTGCCATTATACAGTAGCTGTGCAATGTATGATAAATGGTATTTTTTCCGAAGGATTTTTAGGGGCAGAGGAAACATGGTTGGTATGATGTAGCACCAATGGAACAACTCTGGTTTAAATATCCAGCATCAGCCCCAATCTTGGAGTGGCCCAGGGAGCGCTCCAACGTTCTAACACAAGCTTTAGTGCCTCTCAGGAGTCTCAGGAGTCTTAGCGTCCGTACCAATAATCTCCATGAACAAGGAAAGTCCAGCTAAAAGCAAAGCACTAAAGGTGTTCCAGTTGCATTGTGGTTATTTCCAAAAAGCATGTTTTGATTGACCCACTCCTCCGAGATGTGCCTCTCAAATTCAACTGGAACGCGTTGCACGTCTAAAAGCGCGGCAGACTGCTTTTCCATTGATGTGATCTGCACGCCGGTGGTCCACCTGCCCCGGCTGTCGGGTGTCAGACGGACCGTGAGGCGACACTTACCTGCTCCTCGACGGCGACACACAGCCAGCCAAGGTCAGAGCGAGAGAAGCCGAGATACGCTTCACATTTCAGAGGCGTTCTAGGCTCTGGCTTCCCACAGAGTGGAGTTTCTTCACTGTACTACACTGTGTGGTGATAAGGTGCTACGCTGGAGGACTGAGGACTGGCTAGAGATATACTGGCAGAACACCATCAGTAATTACACAGGTCACTAAGTGTTAATGAAAAAATCCAGGTTGTGCCATCCAGCATTCTTCTGATTCTCACACACAGTTCAGCAGTTAAAGAAGATTCGGCTGAATTGACCAGTTTAGTTGCTGCTTTCCCCCTAGATCTTATTTAACATGGTTTTACAACATGACGTGCTTTAACATCTAACGTACACGCTAGCACCAACCAGCACTGAATGACGTTGTGGAGAAGACACTACACAAAAAGAAACTTTTCTAAAATATTCAGTCCTACAGAGATCACTGCCCTTCAAGCCGCCTTCCAGACTTTACCGTTCAATTTAGCCAGAATAAAAACTAATATATTTCCACAGACATTTCATGACACCTCAGGCTGATCTGAATATCTTTAATAATGCCATGCGTAAGTATTTTGAATATTTGTGTGCTACACATCTGACCTCAACAGTACACAACTTCTTTCATCGCTCCTCTGCCCACAGTCACCTTGTTATAATGTCAGGGCTCAGTAGCTGTGGAGAAGATGGTCCTGCACACACAGTTCATCGATTCACTTTACCTGCTGTCAATATTGAGTTGATTGAAGACTGATGGTCTCACGTAACATGAACACACAGTCCAACGTGTGTGTGCGCACGTGTGTATTTGCATGTGTTTATGTGAGAATTATGAACTCCAGACTGTGTTAACCCACCCAGATACAGAAGAATCCATCTTAATATCCAGGAGTGACAGGTTGATTTAGGATACACATCTGGAGTAGCAGGCTGTGCTGTCAGGACCGGTGCGGTGTTGTAGACAGTCGTCTTCTCCAGTATGACTTAAGGCAGGAGTGTGAAGCATACATGGCCGTCATGCTGGGAAACTCTGAGACTCGGCACTGAAAAACGTCTTTTCAGCCTGACGTCTGCTAGGTGTAAAGTTCTCACTTCTCGCCTGTTGAAAACGTACCAAGAGATCATACGGTCACGATGAGGGATGTGGTGGGTGACAATGGCATTATAGGAGGGGGCGGAGCTTGGAGAACTGCAGAGCCAGTTACAATGTAACCGTGGTGGGCGTCTGTGGAACTATAGAAGAGGCGGAGCTCAGAGAACTCCAGCTGCAGAGCTAACTGTAAGAATATAGGAGGGGGCGGAGCTTGCACTGCTAGCACAGGAAAACCAAAACGCCGACCAATGGCCAGAGGACAGGTGGAGAAGGAGCAGAGGAGGTAGGGAGGATACAAGATTCCAAAATGTTTGTTTATATAAAGAACGTTGAAAGGGGAGGAGTTTAGGGGAGCTCATTTCAGAAATACAAAAGTTGAAACAAACTAATCATGCTTGATTCATTTATGTGGACACGTATGACTGATGATAAGATTTTACAGCATTACCATTCTGTTTGTTCCTTTTACATCCTTTTCTGTAGTAGCTACTCCGTAGTGCCCATTCTGTAGTGCCCATTCCGTAGTGCCCATTCCGTAGTGCCCATTCCGTAGTGCCCATTCCGTAGTGCCCATTCTGTAGTGCCCATTCTGTAGTGCCCATTCTCTGACAGTTTCTGAACCCAGTCCCTCCGGGAATAACCAGATGACCCATATTTTCATTCTGTTCTACCTTCCCACACTCCTGAACCACGCTCATACCTCCACCGCAGACCCGGTACAGGTGTGCTGGAGCAGGGTCAGAACAAGAGCACGGACTGTCAAGTGGACACGCTTCTGTGATGTACCGTGAAAAAACCATCAATCGTGTTTAGATTGCAGAAGAAAAAGTGGCACACCTGGATTTGTCCTGGCAGCTGGACTTACACCAACACAGCAGGTGTTAAACTAACAATGTTTCCAATGAGCCAGTTAGACCTGGCTGTTGATTTTCCACTCTTTCACGAGAGCAGTTGCTAATAGAGGAACGTGTGTTATTCTTGCCCTCTCCCCCTGTCATGTGAAGGGAGGTGGGGAGTGGTAGGGTGTTTCTGCACTGAATAACCTCATGAAGACATGCTAAAACAAGCATCTGTGTGGCATTAATGTGAGAGTGGAGCTCATATCCCCAGAGTGGCAGAGATAGAGAGAGAGAGAGAGGATGTGTGTCTAACCTTCTGCCCATGGCACTGAAGAGACTTAAAGCCCCTCTGAGATGAACCACAAAACACATAAATGGCCAATTATAGTGACTTCAAAGAAAGATGCGATGAAAAATGAATTCTGGTCCACTGCGTAATCCACAAAGGTGGGTTATATAAGTGTCCCAATCAGACTGGAGGATGAGAGTATTGTTTAGCCTCCAAAGTTCCAGAGCAAAACAAAAGCAGATGAAGAGCGATAGACCACAAGGGGCAACGTGTTTTCTCGTTAAGTAATGAACACTGCTTCCTGAGCGTGTCATGTGTGGGGTCTGGCTCTCTGAATGACACAGCGCGGCCAGTGCTTTGGGTATGTCCGCGGTGATGCATCTAGATGTCTAGACACCACTCTCAGAGTCATACCTTCAACCCACCCCACACACCTCCGTCTGCAAGCCCGGCAGAACTTTAGCCACGTTGAAGTGTTTCCCCGAGCTGTTGGCCCTGACCCGGAGGGGTTCACAGAACCGTCCTCGAGCCAGTCTACACTTGACGCTGGCACACGAAACTCAACTGCCACTTTCATTTCCCACAATCCCTTTCAGCAGGATGACAGACAGAAGGGTGGAGTGAGGATCAAGGCCGTGCCGTTTGAGCTGCCAAAAACACCTTCACACTCTTTCTGAAGCGGATCTTGGAAGTGAAATTTAACAGGGATGTCAGTTACAACAGAGGCGGAGTGTTGAGGGAAACTGGGGCCTTACCTCTCCTTCCCCTCTCTCTCTCTCTGTCTCTATCTCTCTTTCTCACTCTCTTCCCCCCTCTCTCACCCTCTCTCTCTCTCTTTCTCTCTCCCTACCACTGACCTCTTGATGTAACCCTCTTACCACCGCTAGCTACTTTTCAGTGATTCTCTCTCTCTCTCCCTCTGTCAAACTATCTGTCCATCTTTGTGTGTGTAATGCTGATTAGCAAATGCTGGACTTAAAAATTAGAAAATAGGTTTATTGTAGAAAGTACAACTTCAGAATCACTATCTGCTCAGTCACCCTACAGAACAAGAGGAAACATTCCTCATTAAGCACAGAAGAACAGGCTGAGAGCAGGAAGAACTTCTGTTTTAAATAATTTATTGATATGAGAAGTGTGGATTATTGCAAAGTTATTCTAGGATATCTTTGTAAAAGAGAGCAAAGAGATTATCATGTCAGCCCAGTGCTTAAATGAAGAGTTCAATGGTTATTATTGTCAGCTGATCACGCCAGAGATTCGCCCTGTTCCTTCACAGTAATGTCAGTGTGAACCAGGATCAGCAACTCGGACACATTGCGCTTCATGTGATTTGATCCTCATACTCATGCAGGACTCCTGATGATTTAAACATCAGTGAATCTGTGCAGCTCTGCATGAATTCTGCACTAGAGGAAAAAGGGGGTGAGTGGCCGGTCATGGTGCTTAGAGAGAGATGTCTGTAGACTCAAATAACGGAGAGGGAGAGATGAGATAAATTGTTGAAGACAACTCACTTTATCAAGATAATTCACTTTGCCACTATATGGAGAAACCTTGCTTTCTGGAGGCCACACACCTGTTGTGGTTATAGCCCTGTCATAATCTCAGAAGGGCACCATACCAGCGCTCCTGCTCTCCTTCAGCTGAACCCATCCAAGGTTCTTTGCGAGCCCAGAACCTTCAGGAAGGAGACAGCAGAATCCATGTCTGGCCAAGCAGGATGTGTGGGTCTACAGCGCAGCGTCAGAGAGAACGCGAGGACAGGCTGACAACATCTCACGCAGGACAGGAACATCTCACAACAGGAAACATAATGCGAAGATGTCCGTTCTGAAAAGAACTACCCAAACCGGACTGAACTCAGCTGGACTGAAGCGAACTTTGTGGAACTAAAAAGGAAAAATATCTACAATTTCAAATTCCTTCAAGAAACCTAATAATAAAGTGTGTGGGAACCTTCCTCAGGATTACTCTGCTGCTTTCTGTGTCCAGATGTGACCTTGATGTGCAGGGGGTGCAGAGGTGGGACCAAGTCAGTGTTTTGCAAGTCTCAAGTAAGTCCAAGTCTTTATACCTCAAGTCCCGAGTCAAGTCTCAAGCAAAGACACTCAAGTCAAGTCAAGTCTCGAGTCAAGACAGGCAATAATCAAGTCAAGTCCCAAGTCTGAAACTTGGAATTTCAAGTCCTTTCGAGTCTTTTTTTTTTTTTTTTACCAATGTTGCAGGTATATTTTTAATGTAAATAATAGACATGCGTTCTTTTTAAAATCTGTATTCTCCTCAAATCTTGATAAAACATGTGCAACTGAAAACACGAAGTATAAAAAAAAATTAAAATTACACCTCTTTATTGCACAATTCAATTTGTTAAACTTAGCTGCAAAAATATTCATACTTTAAACTACAATTTTCCAGAAATAAATATTCTGTGAAAAAGTCATAAGTAGAACTCCATGTTCAAATAAAAAGTGCTGATATTTTCACAGTACAATACAAAGAACCATAACAGCATTTTCCCTCTCTTCTCTTATCTGGTTTCTTGGAGAACATGTGTGAGTGACACAAGACAAACAAATATAAGAACTGAACAATTAACAGGAATCTGCAACTTTAGACATTTCAGTAAACTATTCTGCATTGCATTTGCTGGCCAAAAGTATGTATGTCATTTGTGCACGATGAATGATGTCCCCATAGCTGAAAACTCGCTCCACTTTTGTCAATATATTTTTTTCTCGACGTAGATGTCTTCAAATACACAATCCATGCTGGGATAGAACTGGATATTATGATGGTGACAGAGAGAGGCTCTCTTCCCCGAGTTCAGATACAGAACCCAGGGATGCCAACTCTCACGCATTGAGCGTGAGACACACGCATTTGACCGTCTTCACACGCTCTCACGCCACACATCCGAATATCTCACGCCGGAAAAAAATCTAGTTTATTTACCTCTGATCCACATCTATGATTCAATGAGTTACTAGTTCGCTCTGGCACCAACCACTGGCGATCGATCGATCGCGATATAATACTTAATTTGTGTCCATTTTACACCCCGCCCGGTAAAAATTTACGTTCGCCAACCCCCCATTTGATTGGTTGTGCTGCAGCCCATGCACACACACACGTACAGAGTGTGGAAAAGCAGAGGACTGGTCTGCGTCAGAAGGACGGAAATGAAATTAATGGGGCGCACTTTATAAATATTAATATGCGTTTTAAAATTTAGATTTGGGGTAAAAAAAAAATCAAGTCTTTGCAAGTAAACAGGTTCAAGTCCAATTCAAGTCCCAAGTTATTGGTGTAAAAGTCCAAGTCAAGTCTAAGTCTCTGAATATTTTTTCAAGTCAAGTCAAAAGTCTTAATATTAATGACTCGAGTCTGACTCGAGTCCAAGTCATGTGACTCGAGTCCCCACCTCTGAGGGGGTGTGGTCAGAAACCAGGAGGGGCCAGTCAGAGGGCGTGGCCTTGATTTCAGCTGGATCAGCTCATGAGGTAACAATGCAGCCCGTCGTGCATGGAATCTTTGGGGAATCGTGGGAACCTGAGCTAAGCAAAGGACGAACTGTACCGGAGGGGGGCGGGGCTCCGAGGCCAGAGCGTGGAACCCCCTGGGCCACAGTACCGGACCGCTAAACATAGAACTTTGATTTTCCACAGCAGCTCACAGAGGGAGAAATCGCTTTGGCTGTTTCTATTACGCTCTCCATGACTGAGAGACGAGTGTGGCGGAGGCAGTAAATGAGGAGCAACAATCGCTCTTAATGTGCTGTCAGCGTGATCAGGCCAGACAGGAGAGGCACTCGCTACTGAAGTTACTCTGTGGGTTGTGGTGTTGTTTGTGCTTCAGTGAAACAAGTTCTAAACAAAATGCTCTGCTGAATACAGTGACATTCGTCATCATTCACGAGACAGCCATGCTAAAAGCAACTAACATGCAATCTATCGCCTCAAAAGGCGTGTGTGTGTGTGCGTGTGTAATGGAGTGAGTTCTGTATTTTGTATGGTTGTTGGTACTATGCTTTCATGCTCCACTGATGTCTCCCTGAGACAGAGACACTGGCTTCTATGAGTCATACAGTACCAGACTGGCTGAGCTCACGTCAGCCGTGACACCACCTACCGTAACCCTAACCTACCTGTTTCATCCTTTGACTACTACAGAGAAGAGACAAAAGAGAGGGAGAGAAGAAGAAAAGAAATTTGTGTGTGTGTGTAACATTTTACTGAACATACTAGAAACAAGATTATTTCATCAAATATATAGTTATATATACAGTCTCTCTTCTGTTTTGGTATTGTCTTGTTTGTTTGTTTGTCTTACGTGCAGGATTTCCAGTAGATTCTCTGTGGCAGGCAAGCTTGATGACATGCACAGTAGTACACAGGCCAAGATTATATGTGACAGTGTAAACACACCAGCCTCCTTCAGAGGGTTCAGATTTCGCTAGCACATAACCTGCAAACATTAATCCTCCAAAACCGTCATTCCCAAAAGCGACCAAAAAAAAGTGTTAAACAGTTGTTCCAAACGTTGTGTCATCTCCTGCATGCTGCTTTCGAGGTGTTGAGAAGTTACAGGACGGCTCTCCACGGCAGAGTCTCTGCCGGTTCTCTCACGCGTCCGTTAGAAAGTCCCCAGACTGCGAGAGTGGCAGACTGCTTGTGCTGTGAATCACCCTCTGTTCCAGTGATCCAATTACAGGGACGTGCAGAGAGAGAGAGGGAGATAGGAGAGGACGGAGGAGAATGAGAGGGGGTATTCTAGGTGACATGAAATTTCATTTTAATTAATCTTTGGCAGAAATCAGGACCCGGAGTCACACACCCCCCCTCCCCCTCCCCCTCGGGGATTGGTTCGGATATCCCACTTCTCCGTCTGAACAAGAATTAAATTAGCAGGACCATTCTCCAGTGTGTCACCCCTGCGCTCACGATAAATGGAGCAGACGTGCGGGCATGACATAACACTGATTCAGTGACCAACCCCTGAATTATGGTATATGTTCAGAAAGTTTCGGGGGGGGGGGGGGGGGGGGCAGTTCTTACTATAATAGGTTCTGTAATTTAATTCAAGGCTCCATTGGTGCCATTAAGTTATCAACTGTGTGCATGGGCATAGAAACATTATAGTACAGTATCGGCGATATGACCAATACCACCAGAACAACCCTTGATCCTGATACACTTACAAGCTGTACATTTCAGACACAATGTGTATGTTGAAGTTGATATAAATCAGACTTACTTGGGTTGAGGGTGCATGGGTAATTTTCTTTACTTTTAACATTCTGTACTGGCTTTGCACACAACATCAACATTTCAAACCACCGGGAATAAACGTATTCTGATTTTTCTTTCTTTTCGGAAATTTGTTCTGATGTGATGATCCTCTGAGTTTCTGAGGTGTGTGTGTGTGTGTGTGTGTGTGTGTGTGTGTGTGTGTGTGTGTGTGTAGGGCTGAAAGAGCAAGGGAGAGATCTAAGGGCTCTACTCTACTCTAGTTCTTTCTCGGCGCCTGTTTGCGTCCCAGGGTAGCGGGACTTTGACACCGCTCCAGCAGGTTCTGCTCTGCTGACGGGAATGCCGGGTGTCATCTGAAATGCGTTTCATGTGCGCAGATGTGCCTGCACAAAAAGGCCGTGCCACATCTCACACACACGACGTGAGCGCGGGGACATGACAGCCCATCAACACCACGCAGCCCACGGCTCTGGAGCCAGGACGCTCCGTCAGCAACCCAACTGTCCGTCTCCCTCTCGCCGCACGAGCCAGGAGGAACCGCCCGGGAACGCCACGGAGATGTAACCCCCTTCTCCAAACTCCTGATCCTTTCATTATGGATGTTTTATAAAAAGGTAAGAAAAGATCGTCTCCGACGACCGTCTCCGGCGGCGTCCAGGTCAGCTCGGGTCTTCCAGTCCGTCCTTCCGCCCGACATCCTGCGTGACTGATCCTTCTTTTGAAGGGCCCTAAGATCTCTTGCCCTTGCCAGGATGTGTGAAGGGGACCGTGAGGGAGGCGTGGCCTGTGTCCAGGCACCGCCAGTGGGGAAGAGAAAATCTTTACACCATTAACCCTTTCTTTCATGCATCAGTTTGTTCCTCAACAGAATGTGAACATTCTAGAAGCACCAGAACTCTAGAGCTGT